>NC_141820.1:6373840-6483840 GCF_982586985.1 Callionymus lyra | reverse complement strand
GCCAGAAACTTGCACATCATTTAATGTTTAAATCTTGTTCCCAGGCTTAGTTTTGTCCCATGACAGAGGTTTGACATTTTGCATGATCCTATATATTTTGGAAATATGACCTTTTATGTGTGGATTTAAGGAAAGAATCTCATTGCATGTGTTGTTGGATTGCACAAGTGGGAATTTAAGATATTTATTGGCAAAACTCCTGACTTGGAGATATCTGAAGAAATTACTTTTATGCAGATTGTGTTTTTGTTGTAGATATTCAAAAGTTAGAAAATGATTCTTTTGAATCAAGTCTTTTAGAAATACCAGTCCACTACTGTGCCAGACCTGGAAACCAGTGTCCATCTCGGATGGGGGGAAAAGATGGTTATTCATGAAGGGAGAGAATGTACTTAAATCTTTTAAATTAAAATGTTTCCGAAATTGATTCCAAATCTTTAATTTTTCACAACAGGGTTGGAGATCTGGTGCTGGCCTATTGGTAATGTAGCACTTAGCAGAGAAATGGAATTATTATTATTTATTTCCAAATTAGCCCAAAGTGGACCTCGTTTTTCCCGCCATGCACCAACACAAAATGCAAATTTGCACACATTTGCTGCCCAGTAATAGAACATAAAGTTAGGAAGACCAAGTCCTCCCTCCAACCTTGGAATTTCCAGAAAACATTTTTTCATTCTTGGCACAGATCGGTTCCATATAAATGCAGAAATTAAACTGTCAAGTTCCTTAAAAACAGATTTGGGTAAATAATAAGGAATCATTTGAAAGAAATAGAGGAAACGGGGAAGAACAGTCATCTTTATAGTGTTCACCCTTCCTGCTAATGAGATTGGTAAGTGGCTCCACCTTAAAAGGTCATTTTTGGTTCAGAGTTTTGAAGTGATTGTGGAAGAAATCTTGGTATACATGTGTCATCTTTAAACCCAAGTAGGTAAATGCGTTTGTTAACTGAAAGGGGAAGATATTATTATTGATTTTGCCAGATCATTGATTGGAAATACAGCACTTTTTGAAAAATTTAATTTGTAACCTGAAATGTGACCAAATATGTTTAATATTTCAATAACTCCAGGTATTGAAACAACTGGATTAGACAAAAAGAGCAAAATGTCATCAGCATATAGTGAACATTTATGAATTTCCTTGTTCCTCAACACTCCAAAGATTTCCTCCTCTTTCCTCAGAGCCAGAGGCTCAATAGCTAAATCAAAAAGAAAAGGTGAGACAACAACCCTGTCTTGTTCCTCTGTAAAGTTTAAAATACGTTGATGTTATTGAGTTAGTGTGTACTGCAGCCACTGGTGTGGAATAGATTATTTTGATCCAAGATATGAAGTTTGAACCAAAACCAAATTTTCCCAACACTGTAAATAAGTATTTCCACTCCACCCGATCAAATGCTTTTTCAGCGTCAAGTGAGATAACAACTTCTGGCATTTCAGTGGAATGGGAATTATATAAAATATTAAGTAAACGTCGCATGTTAAAGAAAGATTGCCTCCCTGGAACAAAACCAGTAAAGTAAGGTAAGGTAAGGTAAGGTAAGGTAAAGGAAGGTAAGGTAAGGTAGGGTAAGGTAAGGTAAAGTAAAGGAAGGTAAGGTAAGGTAAAGTAAGGTAAGGTAAGGTAAGGTAAGGTGAGGTAAGGTAAGGTAAGGTAAGGTAAGGTAAGGTGAGGTGAGGTGAGGTAAGGTAAGGTAAGGTGAGGTAAGGTGAGGTGAGGTGAGGTGAGGTGAGGTGAGGTAAGGTAAGGTAAGGTAAGGTAAGGTGAGGTGAGGTAAGGTAAGGTAAGGTAAGGTAAGGTAAGGTAAGGTAAGGTAAGGTGAGGTGAGGTACGGTAAGGTAAGGTAAGGTAAGGTAAGGTAAGGTAAGGTAAGGTGAGGTACGGTAAGGTAAGGTAAGGTAAGGTAAGGTAAGGTGAGGTACGGTAAGGTAAGGTAAGGTAAGGTAAGGTACGGTAAGGTAAGGTAAGGTAAGGTAAGGTAAGGTAAGGTAAGGTAAGGTAAGGTAAGGTGAGGTAAGGTAAGGTAAGGTAGGGTAAGGTACGGTAAGGTAAGGTAAGGTAAGGTGAGGTGAGGTGAGGTAAAGTAAGGTAAGGTAAGGTAAGGTAAGGTAAGGTAAAGTAAGGTAAGGTAAGGTAAGGTACGGTAAGGTAAGGTAAGGTAAAGTAAGGTAAGGTAAGGTAAGGTAAGGTGAGGTAAGGTAAAGTAAGGTAAAGTAAGGTAAGGTAAGGTAAGGTAAGGTAAAGTAAGGTAAGGTAAGGTAAGGTAAGGTAAGGTGAGGTGAGGTAAGGTAAGGTAGGGTAAGGTACGGTAAGGTAAGGTAAGGTAAGGTAAGGTAAGGTAAGGTGAGGTGAGGTAAGGTAAAGTAAGGTAAAGTAAGGTAAGGTAAGGTAAGGTAAAGTAAGGTAAGGTAAGGTAAGGTAAGGTAAAGTAAGGTAAGGTAAAGTAAGGTAAGGTAAAGTAAGGTAAGGTAAGGTAAGGTAAAGTAAGGTAAGGTAAGGTAAGGTGAGGTAAGGTAAGGTAAAGTAAGGTAAGGTAAGGTAAGGTAAGGTAAGGTAAGGTAAAGTAAGGTAAGGTAAGGTAAGGTAAGGTACGAGCCACATTCTCGCGGGTCTTTTCCTTTTTTAGGTATAACTGTAATAGTTGCCTGATTCATTGTTGGTGGTAGTTTTAAAGTTATAAGTGTTTCTTCAAATAATTTACTTAAAATAGGTGAAAGTTTATTGAAAACATTTGATAAACTTCAGTGGGAATCCATCTGGAGGTGCTTTTCCGCTTTGCATTGAGTTTATAGCTAGAGTTATGTCCTCTGTTGTTATTCTGGAGTCTATTACAGATTGTTCTTGTTTATTCATTTGGGGAATTTGCATATTTTCTAAAAAGTCCTCAATCTCCAATGATGTTGCAGAAGTCTCAGAGGTATAAAGGTCACTATAAAATGTTCTGAACTGGTCATTAATAGTTTGTGGGTGTACAGATGTCAAACCCTCGGCTGTATTCATTTCAGAAATGATACGATTTGCTGCCGTTTGTTTGATTTGGTGACAGTAGTCGAGCCACTTTGTCACTGTGTTCATAGTAGGTTTGTTTTGTTTTCAGGAGGAGTCTCTCAATTTGGACAGTGGTTAAATGATTGTATTCGGCTTGTAATAATTGTCTTTCATTGAATAAGGATGGATTAGGCTGAGATGCACATTTTTTATCTAATTGTAATCATTTCTGCTGTATCTCATTGAGGCGTTTAGTTCTTTCTTTCTTGACATTTGCTGAAAGATAAATAATTTGTCCCCTTAGATAAGCTTTGAGTGCCTCCCAGATTGAAGTGTAGGACATCCCGGGAGTAATATTGATGTCAAGAAAGAAATCAATTTGATCCGAGAGAAAATGTTGGAAGTTTTTGCTTGACAATAAGAGCGGGTCAAGACGCCATGTGCGTTGAACTGGTGCACTGTCTGGAAATGCTATGTCCAGTTGGACTGGTGCATGATGGGAAATCACAATACTGTGGTATTGGCATTTTGTTACACACGTCAAAATTCTGTTGTCTATCAGAAAAAAGTCTATCCTCGAAAACGATTGGTGGACGTGAAAAAAAAGAATATTGTTTGGTAGTGAGGTTTAATTTCCTCCAGGGGTCAGTAAGTGCATAAGATTGTTTAATGAGATTTACTGTATTTGCTGATTTTGATCAATTATTTTGAAGTTTAGTGGAGGATCTAACGTTGGCTCAGGTACGAGATTAAAGTCACCTCCTAAAATGATGTTATATTTGTTAGGATCTGGAATAGTTGCTATTAGTCTAGAGAAGAAGTGAGGATCAGTTAGGGCCATAAACATTAACTAGTGCCGCCTCAGTTCCAGACAATCTACCCACGACTATGACATATCTTCCCTTGTTATCAGATATGAAATTGTTTAGTTGAAAACAGACTCCTTTTCTGATAAGTATGGCAGCTCCTCTTGACCTATCCCCATAATCAGAGTGATAAATATGTTCTATCATCCCCTCTTTAACTTTGAGTGTTCTTCTGGACGTAAGTGTGTCTCTTGTAAGAACATTATCTCTCCACCTAATGACTTCAGGTGTGTAAGAACTTTGTTACGCTTAACAGGATGGTTCACTCCTTTTACGTTCCAGCTTATAAAACGTGTTGAACCTAAAGACAGTGGGTTGTGACTCATATTTTAATATGGGTGTAAATACACTTGTAACTGTATGGAGTAAACATAAACAAACAACAACAACAAATAATGCCCTTGAACAACAGAGAACAACCCCCCACACACCTGCCAATCTTCTCCAAAAAAAGAGGAGAGATCGCACCCCCTACCGTAAAAGGTATCTGCACTAACATGCTCAGGAAAGCTAAAGTTGGCCCCACAGAACTTGACTTATTACAATTAAGACACACTTCAGTTATAGTATTATTTATCATGAACATCTAATGACAATAAGAACGACTCACATGATTGGTATTTAAATAACCAGCATCAACAAGGATAAACGAGAACATCAAAATAACATTAACTTGTATTAAACGTATAGAAAAAGTTGAATCAGTTATAATGTTGTTAAATCACTGTCTCACCGGAGTGTCTTCACGCGTCACGTGTCTCCACTGATGTTTTTGTTGACATACTCGCGCCTCTGCAACGGAGTGAAAGGATTTCTCCACGTTCTTGTACGTGATTCTGAAGCGGGCAGGAGAAGCAAATCCGAAGCGAACCCCGTCCACTCCACGAAGCCGACTCCTGACGTCATTGAACGCCGCGCGTGCTTTGGCAACACTTGTCGGGTCAGGAAACACTGAGATACTGACTCCGTCCACACTGATGCGTTGTTTGATCCGAGCGAGTCTCAGGATGTTTGCACAGTCCTGGAAGTAGTGAACGCGGGCTATGATGGTGTTTGACCGGCGTCCCTCTGTAGATCCAGGCGGGGAGAGACGGTTCTGTCCAGGAGCGTCCTTCAGATCAAAGGCTGCAGAAGGACACAGACTCGGTGTTGCATTCACGGGTCTCCGGGATTCCGACGATCCTGACGTTGTTTCTCCGCGACCTCGCCTCCAAGTCCTCGCATTTATTGTGAAGTTGGTCCACGACCCCCGCGAGCCGCTTCACCTCCTTCTTGAGTGTAACAACATCATCCGTGCACGTTGACAAACTTTCTTCCACATCCTTCACCGTAGCTTTCATGGCGGAGAGTTCAGAGGTCAGAGTTCAGAGTTGATCGTCGACCTGTACTCTTTGAGCTCCGCTCTCGCTGCAACAATATCCGCTCGAATCACCGCCATCTCGCTCTCCAACACTGCGCCAACTTCTGTTTGAAGGATTTCAACTAAATCCTTGCGCACCGAAGATAGTAGTTCCATCTTGAGCGACTCCCTCTCAGGAAAGCTACTTCAATGGAGCTCGGGGCTAAAGTCGGCGTCGAAGGCGAAGGCCTCGTTGCTTGAGTCGCTGTTTGCCTACCTTTGCTTGATTTACCAGCCATTTCAAAGTTTCGGTTTTTAGGCATATGGTTTAGCAAAGGTAAAATTTGAATGTTTTCCAAAAAGTGCGCTGAAAAAATTACTTTTATACAGTCGTTCTGTGGAGCTCCAAAAAACACGTCTACTCCATTGCTATGCTCAACAGCGCCCCCGTTTGTGGACTTTTGAGTGGAGATCCTCAGTAGCACAGAAGTCCAGCTGAGATGTCAAGAACCTCAACATCTTTACTGTCGTCATCAGTCAGCTGAGGTTCAAAGGTTTGTCTCGATGAATGTCATTCAGGGACGAAAGCAAACTTTTCTTCACAACAATCCAACGCGTAGAAAAGATCCAAAGAAGCAAAAGAGTCAAACATGTTTGATCCGAGACTGAATTGTTGAGATGCAGTGATTTATAAATGAAACTCTGCTTCATCCAATGAACAACTGAACGTTTGAGCTCGATTTAAGATGAAAATATCAACCATTTCACTGATTCATGAGGATCTTTTGGAGTTCATCAGATTTTGGGATGGATTTGTGGGTCAGTGTGAAAGTTCATCAGTGTCATCAGAACATAGAAGGATTCAACATTTCAAAAGTTCATACTTTGAATTGATTTCATCAAATGTTGCCTTGAAGGAATATTTTCAATCATTGAATTAAATAATGAATATATTAAGAAGTTCCATTTGTTTTTGTAAATAATTGAATTTAAAACGTTGGCCTCATTATGAACTGAATACGTTTAATTCTAAATACTATTGGATTTAAACGTTTTTTTGTTTTTGAATGACTGGAATTAAAACATCAAAGATTATGTCTATAAATGTTTTATTTTGAAAGTGGTCACATTTCAAAATAAATGATTCAAGAAAAACAATGCAATGCTTTTAAAAACGCAACAAAATGTCAATAAAAACAAATTCAAAGTTTCAACATTTGAAATGTTCAATCGAAACATTCAATTTTCTGATGCCACTGATTTACTTCCAGAATCAGAACCGTGTGTTTTTGATTCTTACAGAAAGTTGAGTTTCTTGGAAAAGATGGTGATTGTAATCTACGACAGAGACGCTTGTGTTTGGTCCTACTGAGGGTTCAGGTTTGAAAACAATCATCTCACACTTGAATTCACCAGAAACTAACTTACTGAGTCATATTGTCTGAGACGAGCAGATCCTCAACCAGAGGAATCCATCCATCACTCTTTTGAAGCTTTGATTTCACTCTTTTCACCTACTTTAATGTCATTGATCGATTCGACTTTGTCAAATATTCAAGTGGAACAATTCACTCGATGATTTGGTTTACATTTCTAGAAACATCTCCTCGTTTATTGTTTGAAAAAACAAGTTGTTTTCTCACCATTGATTCGACAAACACGGTATTTTAAAATAGTGTATTTCATGAAAGATTGCAGTTCAATGAATCTAGTTTGTCTTCTTCAATTATAGGAACATTGTGTTCAAGAAAGTTCTTGAGAATTTAAACTTGATCAAGTCAAGAGACGTCAAGAGAGAAGAAAGCGTTAATACAGGAGAAATATGTTCAACTGGCTCCAAATAGTTGAGAGAAAAAGGAAGATATTGAGTTGAATCCAGAGAAAAACACGTATATTCATGTTAAAATGATTCAAACCCTGGGAAGAAGAATCCTCTGGAGATGTCAATCTTTTCTGACTGAGTCTCTCAGGAGACGATGTGTAGAAATAAGAGCTGTAAGTGCCGTACGTTGATGGTCCTGAAGGTACGAGTGTGATTCTTGCCACGGTACTCGGAGCAGGAGTGAGAAGCAGGAGTTTTTGGGTCGTAGCTGAAACTGAGAAGCTGACAATCAAACAAGGACACTTAACGGTGAATGTGATAATAATCCTGGACTTTTTTTAGCAGATGAATTCTAGCTACGCTGCTCCTCAGACGCGCTCTGATCCAGGAATATTAAGGGCTACCATCTTCTTTTGACCTTCAGTGTTTTGTACCTTTGATCCAGTGTTTGCACAAACACATTCCTTGATTTGTGTTGACAAATCTTCACGTTGTTGAAGTGACCCCTTCCTCGCCACTTTAGCAATAATGTCAACGAAAAGATGCATATAGAGGCGGATTTACTCTTTTCAATGAAGACTTTTACATTTGAAACTGAAGCAAAGCAGTGTTTGTATGGAAGTGCATCAGTGTCATCAGAATATTGAAGGATTGAATTAAACATTGTTTCAACTTTTTTATTCAAGTTTTCCTTTGTTAGTTTGAATCATCATTTGTACGTTGAAAGGTTTAATAAATTGATTAAATAAAAGATAAATATACACAGAGTTTGTTATTCTATTGACCATAATTAATTTTCTGAATACAATCCTTTTTTAATTCCTGATCTTTTGACTTCAATATAAAAATGTTGGTATAATAGTGAGACTTTTAACCAAAAGAGTCCTGAGCTACTTGATTCAACTCTCAGCCAATCATGCGACGCTCAGACGATCACATGATGTCGTAGAATCACTGGCGCGTCAATACATCATGGTGGATTCAAAGCAACAGCATTTTCTGGCGACACTTTTATACCAACATTTATATTGAATTTAAAAGACTATGAATTCAAAATATTTAACTTTAGTTTTTTTTTTTATTCAATTAAAAAAACACAAATCAAATTCAACCTTCAAGATACAAGTGATTGAATTCAATTCTTGCAAAAATAATGAAATGGTTCAAAATAAAAAACATTTCAATAAAAAAGTTTCATCATTTGTTTAATTCCATCATTGAATATTCAGATGACAGTGATTTACTAACAAATGTTCCGACCATGTGACCAGAGAAGAAGTGACGCAGATGAACTCAGTGACATGAACTTTTGTGTTGCTCAAACTAAAACTGTCCAGTTTCATCTTTGTTTTTTGCAAGCTCAGCAAGATTTTCTTGACCAGATGGATTTTTTTTACTGAATTTATTGTTTGTTTGTTCTCCCCGTGTTTGTGTGGGTTTACTCCGGGCACTCCGGTTTCCTCCCACAGTCCAAACACAGAGGTGGATTGAAAACTCTAAATTGTCCGCAGGTGTGAGTGTGTGAATGTGTGAGTCTGTGAATGAATGATTTTCTGTCACAACTGAGCGACATCAAAGCTGGACTTTAGGAAAGTTTAGTCGTCTTTAAGTAACAGTTTGGTAGATCAAGCCCGATGTGACCAAAGTCTTTCAACGACCACCTCCTGACCAGAGAGGATTTACTTGGATTATTTCTCCAACTAAGCAAAAAGTCCATTTGTGTGTGACCTTTGACCTCCCGCTGCCTCAGATGTGTGTATTTGTGACTGGGTTAGTGACACACAGTGAAGCTGGTGGACTTCTGTGCAGCTTTGAACATGTTTGGAGACGTTCTTTAATGTCCCTTTCATTTTGTGTTCAAGCATCAGGTCATATGGAACCTTAATGATCCATCAGTGCATCATTGTTCTATTCTTCTTCTATTATAATGATGTAGAACCACATTAGGTGGAGTCAGATTCACTGCTTATAAACAATATCAATGAACAATCACATCAGAGTCACATTATTATGGCAAATATCATTTATTTCACATTTGAATTATTATTGAGACAAAAATGCTTGATAAGGGTTAAAAGTTGTTTATTTGATCATTTATTTTTGAATAAAAGCACAAATGTGTTCTGGGAAGGTTGTGTTATTACACAATGTCAATATTATTTAACACTTTATCTTGAAATGTATTATTAACACATTCAAAGATATTCTAATACTTTTATAGGACTTTATAGAAGAAGTTATGATGGTTTATGTTTGTCAACTTAAAACAAGCTTCATGAAGGTTTATAAAAAGTTCATTATTTTTCATAATTAATGCCAAAGTAACGACTGAAGTCACTCAGTGTAATTACTGTATTACAACTCAAGCAACCTTTAATTAATAGAGGGGTAAGAAATTATTGATGAATTTAAATATCACAATATTTATATACACAACTAGACACTGTATTAATATTCAACAGAACTTTATCGGTTTTGTATCAACAATTAACATGCAAATATTCAGACAATTTTAACAGTCATGATTGTTTTTTTCTTTTTTTAAATCCAACCAAAATATTGCAAGTTATTTTATTTGTTTTTCTGTATCCTCTCGTCCTCAGTCTTCACCAGGATCTCGCAGGATTTTATTCTTTCTTTAATTACAAAGGAGGTAACGACTGTTGTCATCTGGCGGCAGGAAGTTTAATTTTTTAATTAACACAAAGATGAACATAATCAATCTTTTGTTAATGTTTAAGTATAAAAATCTAATTATTGTATTGTATTCACACATAACATTTTTTTTTTTCAATTAATACATTGGTGTTGAATATCAACACGGTATTGCAATATTTCAGTGTATTTTCTTACTTAAATCTTATAATTAGTTGACGTGACTATAAAGCATCATATCTTCTTCTATAAAGTTGTATAAATGTATAATCATGTCTCATGGATTTGTTGTCGATGTATTATACCAGACCTTGATAGAAAGTTCTCACCACACAGTCCTAATGATTCTCAATACAAGGTTTGATGTTGAAGTTCTGCAGGATCATTGACTGAAGTGTACAAGGCTGCACGGCTGAGTGGTGGAGGTGTGTCGGAGAGACCCTCGTACCTGCCACGGGAGACTGGTTCTATTCAAGGATGTGGACAAACAAGAATCTTACTGGTGGGCTCCACGTAGATCTAGTTATGCAACAAGTGATTCCTGAGGGAAGTAGATTTCATAGACACACGAGCCAGACCTGCAATACACAGAAAGTCCCATGTCCTGGGAGTCCAAGGTCTTGTCTGCTGCTATGAAATACTTCTCTATCTGTATCAAGTGCATTACACATAAACTGTATTTTGTTATACAGAGAATTTGACAGTGTATAGATGGAGAGAAATATGGCTTTATGATGCTTGTTCAGTGTTATTTATGAGAAATAAAAACCTGTCAACTTTGCCTCAGTGTTCTCTCTTCCTCTCTCTGACGTCTGTTGCTTATATCGGACTCTATCGCTCCAGTGTTGGTCCCAAACCATTTGACACTGTTAAGCTAGCAATCTTTTGTTAGCATGTCGTCTTGCTAGCTGTTCCAGAGTCTATTATGGAGCCTCGACTTTTAGCAAAGTCTGCGTAAGAAGCACAGTCTTCACCAGCTATTCAACAGATCCGACCCTTCAAGCCTTTTAGACCATCATCACTAAATAATGTGTTTATTCAAATGGTTTAAACTGTACTTTTCTGCGACACTTTGCGTCACTTTTTAGTAGAGGTGTAAGAACATATCGATAGACTTCAATATAACGATATTACTTTTCACAATACCGTGTCAGTTTTCAACTGCACTGTCTCGATTTTTGTTATTGGCTTTCAATCATTTTCATCATCAATTCTTTCATGCTTTATATTTCAATAAAGTTAGTAAGTCATTGTAGTGATTATAACCTTTATAAAAAAGGTTTACTTTCAGAACATCTAAGTTCTGGTCGATTTAACTGTAAAATCGTCTTCAGGTAAAAATGCCTGAGGTTGGAGAACCACCTTTGATTTATAGTACAAAGGAAACTATTACATTTATGAGGATAATAATTAAATAATAGTTATTATCAATGAACTATGAAACTCTAATTTGAATCAATCTCATTAACTGAAGTCACTACTTGTTTTTCGTGATTATTTGTTCTTCACTGAGTAAGAGGCTCTTAAATTGACAGTTAATCACACCAAAATAGAAACGCGAACAGCGATGTAACGTTTTATGAATTAACTTAGTGAACAACAACTTTAAAAAGACATTTAACTGTTGCTGATTTAAAGGTTTTTAAAATGAATATTTGTTTTCACACGTAGTTGGATTTTCTTATTCCAATAATTTAGTAATAAATATTCTAAATTTAATATTTTCTCATTTGTTTCCTATTGAATTCAGTATAAAAATGTTGGTATAATTGTACCATCAGACAAAACCAACAGAGAACTGATTTAATTGAACAAACTTTCAGCCAATCACAGGAAGCACAGACGATCATGTGATGACGTAGAAACACACAATTAAGTAGCTCCGGGAAATTCAAATTCAAACACAAATTCAGCCTTAAATATAAAAGCTGTTGAATCATATTCTTAAAGAAATAATATTTAATAATCGATTAAAAGTTTCAACAGGTGAACATTTTAATGTATTCAATATTCTGATGTCACTGATAAACTTCCATATCCAGCCTGGATGGATGAACAAATGTTGAGTAGTTTGAATGGAAATGTTGTGTAAAAACTAAATGTGAACAGTTGTAATAAAATCCTCCTCCAGGCTGACTGTGTCAGATGATGTTGAAGAGGAGCAGTGATGGATGTGGCAGCAGTGAAGGAGGAGAGAGAAGCACCACTGGCTGCTGCATGTATATCTACACTGTGATCATGTGACCTTCTCACTCCAGCTCGGTGGAACCAGGAGTCATTTTCACAATCCCTCCATCAAACAGAGGCCACTCCAAAGTCCACCAGTAGAACAGAACAAACGTGTTACCAGAAGATACAAACACGTCTCAGATCTGTGTCGGCGTCTAACCTACCCTGTGAGGACGAGCCTCGTCCCAAAGTCTGACCACGAGCAGCACATCCACGACCACCAAGAACATTCTTTCTGACGGGACACTTCTCACCGAGGGCTTTGTGTGCTGCCAAAAATACTAGTGTGCGAGTGTAGAAGTACATGTTGGTTGATGGAGGTGAAGGATAACACAGATGTAATAACTGTGAGGCTTTATGGGAGAATATCAGAATATTGAATGGTTGAATTTAACGTTTCTGTCACGATCTTTAATAAACGGAACCCAAGAGCGAATGAGAGTCTCAAGCAAAGTTCAAAACAGTTAAAACAAGAGTACAATTTAATAACACATTTCCAACAAAAACAAGAGTCCAAATCTCAAAACATAAAAATCAGAGTCCAATATCTCACAAGAAAAGTTCAAAGCCGAATCGTCCACCAACACGTGGAATAACAGAAGAAGGAAAAACCAGGAAAGGGGTTCAACGTTGGGAAACTTTGGTCCGGCACACTGGTCTGGAGGCAGATGGTAGAAGTAGTAGCAGTTGATTCCATGATCAGCTCCAGCCGTGTGCCGTCAGTCAAGCCCCAGGGGAGAGAGGAGAAAAGAGGAAGTCATCAAACAAATTAAAACCACAATAAAGGTATGACATAACAGTTGCAAACTTTAGGAGATATGAAAGTAATTCAGGACGGAAGTGATTCATTGTCATTCACCCATAATCTCCTTAACTGCACCTGGACCTGTCCACTGCTCGTCTCCTCCCCCTCTTGTAAGAAGGAGGTCTTGCCTGGTGTCAATGGTGGAAGTGTCCCCATCCATTCCTCCAGCTGTAGTAGACGTCTTGCCTCTGCTTGGCTCTGAAGTCGACTTGTTTCATCTGATCCCCATCAGGCCACTTTGGTTGAGGGGTCTCTGGTAGAATCGGTAAGGTGGTCCCGATGTTTCTTCCCATCAACAGTTCAGCTGGCCTGGTGCTGGTTGTGGATGTCACGTTCCCCTTCCTGGGGCTTTTATTTTGTAAATTAATTTCCTGTGCTTCCTGTGTTCCGTTTGCTCTCTTGACCAAGTATATCCAGCTGCAGAGGCAGAGGATTCAGACCAACGTCGATTCAGACAGGAAGTGGGTTTAGACGAGCATTTGGGGCGTGGCCAATTCCGGAAGTGGCCTCAGACTAACTACACCTTTTTCTTTATTTCGTGAGAGACTTATCGAAGACAAAGACGGAGGAATTTGTACAAGACATAAAAACAATTAAAACTGTCACTACCATGGCGGACAACACAGTAAAATAAACAAATTACAATTTTTAAATCTCTTTTAAATGTTTACTGTCATTTCATGTCTTAACGTTTTCAGTTTCAGCAATTCTTCTGTTCTCTGTTTCTAGATATAAAACCTCAGCCAAATGTAGGTTTACAACATTGTTTTTGTTTATTCATTAGTAAGTAAGTGAGTTATTATTATTTCTAAAGAAATTGAGGTTCAACCAATATATATGCAGTACTGTGTATATATATATACAGTATATATATATATATATATATATATATATATATATATATATATATATATATGTGTGTGTGTGTGTATATATACACAGTATATACTGTATATATATTGCTTGAACATCAATTGCTTTAGAAATGTATATGTATCTATATATATATATATATATATATATATATATATATATATATATATATATATATATATATATACCATTAAATATATACCATTTTATATACACACAGCAAATAAACATAGATGCAAATTTAGTAATTATTATTATAACTTCACTGTGTGTGACCCTGGTCTAGAAAAGCTCTCTACAAATAGTAATTACTTACTTACTTACTGTTGTATGTTTTTTTAATTTTTCTAATTCGAAACGTTGTCTGTGTTTACTATCTTTAAATCCCTTCAGTTACACATCTCAATACAGATGTACAACCAAATGACCATTGAGAAACGCAACAAGTGTTGCTTGTTCTATCGCTGCCCTTTTTGAGAGGTCATCAAATTCAGACCAGCACGGATGGACAAAATTGAACAGCACATACAAAGCCACTTCAGAAAGGCAATCATCATGGAGGTGTGTACAGTATATCTTTAGTTACTTCCTCATATGTTGCATCATAAAAGTCTAACCGTTTATATTTTTATATTTGACAGACGATACACAGATGTGGGCTGCAGACCAGAACCTCACGTCCATTGTCCGTATTGTGTTGATACAGCCGTCATGGTTGCATGTTGCATGGATGTGTGTATCTTTAAAACATGTTGAATAACAGAAAAATGTATTCAGTATTAATACTCTTTGGTGTGTGTTCAGTACTAAAAATCCAATGGGATCTTTTCATACAATGCTAACAAACTCATCTGTGATCTTCACAGTAAGATCATCCAAAGTAAGTCCTGGCAGCTGAAGTGAAACAATGTTTGGCAAAAAAAAAGTGTGGTAAAGCTCACATTATCAATTTATCTTTCTTTTGTTTAATATATATATATTTTAATATATTTATATAGCACACTCCACAACAAATTGGTGGGCTTGACTGTGGAGTCTTCATGCTGAAGGTGAGATAGTTTTAAGTATTTCAAATTCAGGTTCTATTTAACACGTTTATCATTAAACTTGTTTCCAATTTATCTTTTTTATTGTTTTTTTTTTAGTACGCCTTGCAGCACCGAACAGCTTCACAGCAGTATGTGCAAATGAAAATATTAACCTCTGTTGTTTTTTTCAAACAAACATTGAGTTCTTTCAATACATATTTGTCTTCCACTCTGACCTTCCAACAATAATGAAATGGTGGACCTGGTTCTGAGGGAGAACTTAAGGGACTTCCATGAAAGACAAGTCCTACAATATTGAATTACTGAGTGAAGAACCCACGTCTGACCAGATCATTGCAGGACAGAAAACCATGATGACGGAGAGATTCGTTTTTTATTTCATAGTTTGGGTTATGTTTGTTTGTTCCTTTTTGTTGTTTGGATGTTTTATGTAAATAAAGTGTTATGAGCAGTGCCACTGTGTCTTTCAATAGTGTCTTTAATATATATGTGTCAATAACATCTAAATGAATCTTCACAGCAATGCAAAAATTAATACATCAGATGAAAACTCCTGTTGAAAGTGTCTCATATTTAAGCCTTACATTGGTTTTATTCACATACGAAGAATGACAAGATATTGTGTACAGGGTTCCAGTGTCTGTTTGGTAAACTGTTCAGGATTTTATACCAATAAACACTAATTTATGTTTGATTTTGAGACAATATGCAAAAACTTTTATCTTAAAACATTGAGGGATTCTCTTTAATGGTAAAAATAAACAAGTGAGTGAATAGTTCATAGCAATACAATAAGTACTTGTTTATGGTAACCCTTGCTGAGGACATAAACAAGGAAAAAAACAAAAATGTAACGTGTCACACCTGTATACGTGCCTGTCATGCGCGGTATAGTTTTCAAAACATGTTATTTTTATTTAGGTCACATTACGTAGCAGGTATCATTAGATCATCCATTATATTCCAGAAGCATCTTTAAAGCGCTGTTTACTCACTAGTTGTGTTGTTTCTAATTATGAATAAACTAAATAATTTTAATTAAATTGAATCACGCTTTGTCGTTCGATATGAAAATCACGTTTATCATTTGAATGTGTTACAGATTAAATATTTTTAAGATAAAAAAACATATTCGCAAACAGATATTTAAAAATGGCGCTGTTTAAAAAAAAATCACTCGTCTGAAACAACTTCCTGTCTGGATTTACGTTCCGTCTGAAATGACCGGCTGCAGATGGACCCTCCTCCTCTTGACAGTCGGTGAGAGCGCTGCTTGGCAAGATCCATGGCTGTCGACTATCAGGACAATTATCTGTGCTGCATAAAGACTCTGCTCCTCCTGAATCCATGTCAGCACGTTGTTCTGGACCATTAGTAAAGCTCTCAGTTGTTTGCCTAGAGAACCAACTTTGCATCTTGGAGCTAACCCTGCTTTTTCCTGTCAGCGCCACCTTGCTTTGTTTTCTTGAACTTCTGTTTTTTTTTAATTGGACTTGAAAATACTGAAATTTTAAACTGTCTTTTGTGAACCTCCCGCTTGGTAACTTATTATCCTCCTCTTCTGGGTCTTCTTGAAACTAAACCGTTACAGTGGAAGAGGAAGTTCCTCTGTATGGAATCAGGCCCAAAACAATATCATTGTGTTTTAGTGTCTCTATTGCTATCTTGTATAAGAAAAACAAAAGTGTCCTCTAGTGGTGAATGTAAGTAATACAGTAAAAAGAAAGTTTAATAAACAGGACTTTTAGGATTTACTGTGTTTTAAGTTATATTTCGAGTCTTGGTAAAAATAACATCTTGACTTTTTTTTAATGTTTTAGGAGTAATTTTGTTAAATATGAGTCAATCCACATGTAAAATATATGCTCGGACTACAGTGACTCAGATCTTCTTCATTTCTTCAGTTGAATTTCACTTTATGAATTCATGGCTTTTTTTAATTCAGCAGAAAAACAACTGGATGAAAATAAAAGTCTTTCAGAACATATTTGTTTATCTCCTAGTTTGAATTGGTCCATGAACGCACCACTTACCGTGTGGATGTGAAGTTTAGAGCGTCAGTCGACAGTTTAGCTGCTGAAGTTACTGCTGAGTGTCAACAATAGAGTCAATGATCAACTTTTGCTTCAGTTCAGAGACGAGTGTTTTCTTTGATTGTATTTCAGGTCGTCAGGTTTATGCTTCATGGAGACTGATGCACTTTATTGTCAGAATAAAAGAAGAGAAAGAAGTGACAGAAGTATGAACGCTACACTTCATATTCATGTTGTCACGTGTGTGCATCATCAGAACATCAACCATCAGAAGATCCTGACATGTGCTCGGCTGTACTTGAGCTTCAACTCTTACAGTCGACTGAACAACAAGTGATGAAAGAGAAAGTTTCTTCAACAATTCTTCACATTCTTTCTTCCTTCAAAACAACACGTTTGTTTCAGGAGCAGATTTCTTCTTTCCTCACTGTCAGCACTTTTCATGATGATTGACAGCAGCTACACACGTTTGATGGAGGAACACACTCACATCCTCAGAACTCACGCACACACACTGAAGAACCAGAACCAGGAACCTCTTTGAGTCCAAATCCCAGGTACAAAGGTTCAGTGGAGATGAAGAAGGTGTTGAGGCGTATAAGACGACCATTAGAGGAGTAACTGTAAAACTCCAAATATCCAGATTCAGGATCGTTGATCTTCACTCTTACTCTGTGAGAAACTTCTTGACTCTTGATGACAGTTTCTATCTTATTGTGACAGAATTTATATCCATCATCATCAGAGCAGCTCAGACTCCAGGAATAACGGTTCTGTCCAAACTCAGACTCGTCTTCTTTCCCTCCGTCTCTTCTGAGAGTCAGTGCGATAGAAGCTCCTCCTCTCCACTCCAGCTCCCAGAAACATGGTCCAGTCACAGCTTCTCTGCTCATCACCTGAAGACACCGGTGGAATCTGTCGGGATGGTCCAGATAATCCTGATCCTGCGTCACAAGTTCCACCGTCCTGTTGTCGTTGGACAGTAGGAGGCGCCGGTGTGCTGTGTCCGGGTCCAGTGAGAGTGAACGGAAGTCTGAGAGAAGAAGACACGAGAGGTGATGATGGTGGAAGAACTTTCTCTTCAAGACAATCATGGACTCAGTGTCCCAGCAAGCCAGGGAGGGCTGCTCTGTTTGTTGACATCTAGTGGAGATCATCATCAAAGTGAAGTCTTCTGAGACTGGGACCACCTCCAGAGAAGAACCAGGAGAACTGGAACATCCCATAATAATCGTGAGGAGATGACTGTCACATTTGATTGACACCAGTGTGTCCATATCAAGTCAGCAGCTAAACTAGCATGTAGCTAACATGATGTTTCTTCATGTTGTTGAAACATCTCTGCGTTCATCTCCACCATCATCCAGGTGAGATGCTGCACTGAGATCTTCTCACTCCACTGAGAACGTGATGATCTTCATTTGCACTCTCAAGTCAAAGAGTGAAAAGAGTGAATGAATGAGTGTGAGATGATGAGGAAAGTCAACATTGCTGCTTCTACATCTGCACAGAGGCTCCTCACCAGCTGCTGCTGGACACCATGTTGGTGACCAGTGTTCTGGGCAGTGACCTGGACTTGATGAAGCTCCATCAGCAGATTCAAGTGTAACATGAAGTCACCAACATCACAACTGCTCCACGAGAAGCTGACAGAGTTGAGGAGTTCTCATCCATCAATCAAATCAAACTTACACTTCTCATCTCCAGATGTTGATCTCTGTGGTCCACAGTGATCCAGCCTGGAGGAAGAAACATTGAGAAGATCAGATTCATTTGACTTCAGATGTTTCATGACTTCATGCTGCTAAGTGGACGTTCTTTCATGACTGTGTTGACCACAACAAAGATGGATCTAGAAACACTCGCTCAGTCTCCACTGTCTCCTTGTTCTTCCACTGGTGTCCAGCAGGAGAACATGGAGAAGCTCTGAGAGTTTGATTCATGTGCTCAGTTCAGATGAAGAGTCTGAGCAGCGTCACACACTCACATCTCTCTGCTTCTGATCACATGTTCAGAAGATCTTTGGAGCTCAGTCAGTGAGTTCTGCTGCTCCGTCCATACCTGAGAGTCTCCAGCCTCCAGTCTGGACTCTCCAGTCCAGCAGACAGCAGCTCCAGTCCTGGTCCTCCTGGATCGTTGTAGCTCAGGTCCAGCTCTCTCAGATGGGACGGGTTAGATGTCAGAGCTGAGGCCAGAGAAGAACAACCTCCTGCTGAGATCTGACAGCTTGACAGACTGTAATGAAGGAGAAACAGTTTCATTAAATCATGAGACCAGAAGAACTGAAGACATGATGTTCTGACCTGAGAGTCTCCAGGTGACAGTGTGGACTCTTCAGTCCAGCAGACAGCAGCTCCACTCCTGGATCCTGCAGGTTCAAGTTCTCACTCAGGTCCAGTTGAGTCAGACTAGAGGACGGAGAGCTGAGGACTGAGGACAGAAGTGAACAACTTCTCTCTGTCAGTCCACAGCAGTTCAGCCTGTGAAAGAGACGAGTGTCGTCAACAAGTGACTTTTTCTCTATTTTGACTTGAAAGACTTGATTTGAGGAAACACTGAACTCTTTACATTCATAAGATCATCACATGATTGTGTGAATATTTGAAGACTTTTCTATCAATCAGGATCAACTTGATCAAACACATGAAATAATGATGTTTTCATCAGTTCAACACTTTCCTGACTTTGTTTCATTATTTATAAAAGTGTCACATGATACACAGAGACTGTTGTGAGAGGATTGATGTTGTTTTTATACCAGAAACAAACACAAGAGAAGAAGAAAAACTAAAGTCACAATAGAAATAAATGAATAAAAGTGATTTATGACTCGAAACTTGACTCAAACTAGTGATTTATGACTCGAGACTTGACTCAAACTAGTGATTTATGACTCGAGACTTGACTCAAACTAGTGATTTATGACTCGAAACTTGACTCAAACTAGTGATTTATGACTCGAGACTTGACTCAAACTAGTGATTTATGACTCGAAACTTGACTCAAAATAGTGATTTAAGACTCGAAACTTGACTCAAACTAGTGATTTATGACTCGAGACTTGACTCAAACTAGTGATTTAAGACTCGAAACTTGACTCAAACTAGTGATTTATGACTCGAAACTTGACTCGGACTAGTGATTTATGACTCGAAACTTGACTCGGACTAGTGATTTATGACTCGAAACTTGACTCAGACTAGTGATTTATGACTCGAAACTTGACTCGGACTAGTGATTTATGACTCGAAACTTGACTCGGAATAGTGATTTATGACTCGAAACTTGACTCGGACTAGTGATTTATGACTCGAGACTTGACTCAAACTAGTGATTTATGACTCGAAACTTGACTCAAACTAGTGATTTATGACTCGAGACTTGACTAAAACTAGTGATTTATGACTCGAGACTTGACTCAAACTAGTGATTTATGACTCGAGACTTGACTCAAACTAGTGATTTATGACTCGAGACTTGACTCAAACTAGTGATTTATGACTCGACACTTGACTCAAACTAGTGATTTATGACTCGAAACTTGACTCAAACTAGTGATTTATGACTCGAGACTTGACTCAAACTAGTGATTTATGACTCGAGACTTGACTCAAACTAGTGATTTATGACTCGAAACTTGACTCAAACTAGTGATTTATGACTCGAGACTTGACTAAAACTAGTGATTTATGACTCGAGACTTGACTCAAACTAGTGATTTATGACTCGAGACTTGACTCAAACTAGTGATTTATGACTCGAGACTTGACTCAAACTAGTGATTTATGACTCGAGACTTGACTCAAACTAGTGATTTATGACTCGAGACTTGACTCAAACTAGTGATTTATGACTCGACACTTGACTCAAACTAGTGATTTATGACTCGAAACTTGACTCAAACTAGTGATTTATGACTCGAGACTTGACTCAAACTAGTGATTTATGACTCGAGACTTGACTCAAACTAGTGATTTATGACTCGAGACTTGACTCAAACTAGTGATTTATGACTCGAGACTTGACTCAAACTAGTGATTTATGACTCGAGACTTGACTCAAACTAGTGATTTATGACTCGAGACTTGACTCAAACTAGTGATTTATGACTCGAGACTTGACTCAAACTAGTGATTTATGACTCGACACTTGACTCAAACTAGTGATTTATGACTCGAAACTTGACTCAAACTAGTGATTTATGACTCGAAACTTGACTCAAACTAGTGATTTATGACTCGAAACTTGACTCAAACTAGTGATTTATGACTCGAAACTTGACTCAAACTAGTGATTTAAGACTCGAAACTTGACTCAAACTAGTGATTTATGACTCGAAACTTGACTCAAACTAGTGATTTATGACTCGAGACTTGACTCAAACTAGTGATTTATGACTCGAGACTTGACTCAAACTAGTGATTTATGACTCGAGACTTGACTCAAACTAGTGATTTATGACTCGAGATTTGACTCAAACTAGTGATTTATGACTCGAGACTTGACTCCAACTAGTGATTTATGACTCGACACTTGACTCAAACTAGTGATTTATGACTCGAAACTTGACTCAAACTAGTGATTTATGACTCGAAACTTGACTCAAACTAGTGATTTATGACTCGAAACTTGACTCAAACTAGTGATTTATGACTCGAAACTTGACTCAAACTAGTGATTTATGACTCGAAACTTGACTCAAACTAGTGATTTATGACTCGAAACTTGACTCAAACTAGTGATTTAAGACTCGAAACTTGACTCAAACTAGTGATTTATGACTCAAGACTTGACTCAAACTAGTGATTTAAGACTCGAAACTTGACTCAAACTAGTGCTTTAAGACTCGAAACTTGACTCAAACTAGTGATTTAAGACTCGAAACTTGACTCAAACTAGTGATTTAAGACTCGAAACTTGACTCAAACTAGTGATTTATGACTCGAGACTTGACTCAAACTAGTGATTTATGACTCGAGACTTGACTCAAACTAGTGATTTATGACTCGAGACTTGACTCAAACTAGTGATTTAAGACTCGAAACTTGACTCAAACTAGTGATTTATGACTCAAGACTTGACTCAAACTAGTGATTTAAGACTCGAAACTTGACTCAAACTAGTGATTTATGACTCGAGACTTGACTCGGACTAGTGATTTATGACTCGAAACTTGACACGGACTAGTGATTTATGACTCGAAACTTGACTCGGACTAGTGATTTATGACTCGAAACTTGACTCGGACTAGTGATTTATGACTCGAAACTTGACTCGGAATAGTGATTTATGACTCGAAACTTGACTCGGAATAGTGATTTATGACTCGAAACTTGACACGGACTAGTGATTTATGACTCGAAACTTGACTCGGACTAGTGATTTATGACTCGAAACTTGACACGGACTAGTGATTTATGACTCGTGACTTGACACAGACTAGTGATTTATGACTCGAAACTTGACACGGACTTGTGATTTATGACTCGAGACTTGACTCGGACTAGTGATTTATGACTTGAGACTTGACTCGGACTAGTGATTTATGACTCGAAACTTGACACGGACTAGTGATTTATGACTCGAAACTTGACTCGGAATAGTGATTTATGACTCGAGACTTGACTCGGACTAGTGATTTATGACTCGAAACTTGACTCGGACTAGTGATTTATGACTCGAAACTTGACTCGGAATAGTGATTTATGACTCGAGACTTGACTCGGACTAGTGATTTATGACTAGAAACTTGACACGGACTAGTGATTTATGACTCGAAACTTGACTCGGAATAGTGATTTATGACTCGAAACTTGACTCGGACTAGTGATTTATGACTCGAAACTTGACACGGACTAGTGATTTATGACTCGAAACTTGACTCGGAATAGTGATTTATGACTCGAGACTTGACTCGGACTAGTGATTTATGACTCGAAACTTGACTCGGAATAGTGATTTATGACTCGAGACTTGACTCGGACTAGTGATTTATGACTCGAGACTTGACTCGGACTAGTGATTTATGACTCGAAACTTGACTCGGACTAGTGATTTATGACCTGAAACTTGACTCGGACTAGTGATTATGACTCGAAACTTGACTCGGACTGGTGAATTATGACTCGAGACTTGACTCGGACTAGTGATTTATGACTCGAAACGTGACACGGACTAGTGATTTATGACTCGAAACTTGACTCGGACTAGTGAATTATGACTCGAGACTTGACTCGGACTAGTGAATTATGACTCGAGACTTGACTCGGACTAGTGATTTATGACTCGAAACTTGACACGGACATGTGATTTATGACTCTAAACTTGACACGGACTAGTGAATTATGACTCGAGACTTGACTCGGACTAGTGAATTATGACTCGAGACTTGACTCGGACTAGTGATTTATGACTCGACACTTGACTCGGACTAGTGATGTGTGACTCGACACTTGACTCGGACTAGTGATGTGTGACTCGACACTTGACTCGGACTAGTGATGTGTGACTCGACACTTGACTCGGACTAGTGATGTGTGACTCGACACTTGACTCGGACTAGTGATGTGTGACTCGACACTTGACTCGGACTAGTGATGTGTGACTCGACACTTGACTCGGACTAGTGATGTGTGACTCGACACTTGACTCGGACTAGTGATGTGTGACGAACAAAACAACAAGAGAAAGGAAGAGAGAAATCAAGAATGGTGACAAAGATGAGTAGAAATGAAGAGATAAGAGCAGGATGTGTGATGACACTGTTCAATATTGTGATGATGATATGACTTGTGATGAAGAAGAACATGTTTCAGTTTTCATACAGTTCCTGATGTGTTTATCACACATGCTCACATCACCATGAACATTACCCTGCATTGAAATCTAGAAACAGAACAAGTTAGAACATCACAAGTGTCACTCAAATGTCTTTGAATGTATTTGAGATCAGTAAATATGTGTCAACATACTGAACAGCACGACCCCAGCAGAAGTCAAAATAAACAAAGTTCAAGTGTCAGAACCTGCTGAAGACTGATGTCACTTAGAATCAGCTGCTTCATTGAAGAACAAACTGAAGACAAAACTTTGACTCTCTGGAGTCTCACCTCTGACTTTCACATTTCAGCTCTGAAGCTGTAGAAATGATGTTCTGACCTGAGAGTCTCCAGGTGACAGTGTGGACTCTTCAGTCCAGCAGACAGCAGCTCCACTCCTGGATCCAGCAGGTTGTTGTAACTCAGGTCCAGTTGAGTCAGACTAGAGGACGGAGAGCTGAGGACTGAGGACAGAAGTGAACAACTTCTCGCTGTCAGGAAACAGTAGTTCAGCCTGTGAAAGAGACGAGTGTCGTCAACAAGTGACTTTTTCTCTATTTTGACTTGAAAGACTTGATTTGAGGAAACACTGAACTCTTTACATTCATAAGATCATCACATGATTGTGTGAATATTTGAAGACTTTTCTATCAATCAGGATCAACTTGATCAAACACATGAAATAATGATGTTTTCATCAGTTCAACACTTTCCTGACTTTGTTTCATTATTTATAAAAGTGTCACATGATACACAGAGACTGTTGTGAGAGGATTGATGTTGTTTTTATACCAGAAACAAACACAAGAGAAGAAGAAAAACTAAAGTCACAATAGAAATAAATGAATAAAAGTGATTTATGACTCGAAACTTGACTCAAACTAGTGATTTATGACTCGAGACTTGACTCAAACTAGTGATTTATGACTCGAGACTTGACTCAAACTAGTGATTTATGACTCGAAACTTGACACGGACTAGTGATTTATGACTCGAAACTTGACTCGGACTAGTGATTTATGACTCGAGACTTGACTCGGACTAGTGATTTATGACTCGAAACTTGACACGGACTAGTGATTTATGACTCGGAACTTGACTCGGACTAGTAATTTATGACTCGAAACTTGACTCGGACTAGTGATTTATGACTCGAAACTTGACTCGGACTAGTGATTTATGACTCGAAACTTGACTCGGACTAGTGATTTATGACTCGAAACTTGACACGGACTAGTAATTTATGACTCGAAACTTGACTCGGAATAGTGATTTATGACTCGAGACTTGACTCGGACTAGTGATTTATGACTCGAAACTTGACTCGGACTAGTGATTTATGACTCGAAACTTGACTCGGAATAGTGATTTATGACTCGAGACTTGACTCGGACTAGTGATTTATGACTCGAGACTTGACTCGGACTAGTGATTTATGACTCGAAACTTGACTCGGACTAGTGATTTATGACCTGAAACTTGACTCGGACTAGTGATTATGACTCGAAACTTGACTCGGACTAGTGATTTATGACTCGAAACGTGACACGGACTAGTGATTTATGACTCGAAACTTGACTCGGACTAGTGAATTATGACTCGAGACTTGACTCGGACTAGTGAATTATGACTCGAGACTTGACTCGGACTGGTGAATTATGACTCGAGACTTGACACGGACTAGTGATTTATGACTCGAAACGTGACACGGACTAGTGATTTATGACTCGAGACTTGACTCGGACTAGTGAATTATGACTCGAGACTTGACTCGGACTAGTGAATTATGACTCGAGACTTGACTCGGACTAGTGAATTATGACTCGAGACTTGACTCGGACTAGTGAATTATGACTCGAGACTTGACTCGGACTGGTGAATTATGACTCGAAACTTGACTCGGACTAGTGATTTATGACTCGAAACGTGACACGGACTAGTGAATTATGACTCGAAACTTGACTCGGACTAGTGATTTATGACTCGAAACGTGACACGGACTAGTGAATTATGACTCGAGACTTGACTCGGACTAGTGAATTATGACTCGAGACTTGACTCGGACTGGTGAATTATGACTCGAGACTTGACTCGGACTAGTGATTTATGACTCGAAACTTGACACGGACTAGTGATTTATGACTCGAAACGTGACTCGGACTAGTGAATTATGACTCGAGACTTGACTCGGACTAGTGAATTATGACTCGAAACGTGACTCGGACTAGTGAATTATGACTCGAGACTTGACTCGGACTAGTGAATTATGACTCGAAACGTGACTCGGACTAGTGAATTATGACTCGAGACTTGACTCGGACTAGTGATTTATGACTCGAAACGTGACTCGGACTAGTGAATTATGACTCGAGACTTGACTCGGACTAGTGATTTATGACTCGAAACGTGACTCGGACTAGTGAATTATGACTCGAGACTTGACTCGGACTAGTGAATTATGACTCGAGACTTGACTCGGACTAGTGATGTGTGACTCGACACTTGACTCGGACTAGTGATGTGTGACTCGACACTTGACTCGGACTAGTGATGTGTGACTCGACACTTGACTCGGACTAGTGATGTGTGACGAACAAAACAACAAGAGAAAGGAAGAGAGAAATCAAGAATGGTGACAAAGATGAGTAGAAATGAAGAGATAAGAGCAGGATGTGTGATGACACTGTTCAATATTGTGATGATGATATGACTTGTGATGAAGAAGAACATGTTTCAGTTTTCATACAGTTCCTGATGTGTTTATCACACATGCTCACATCACCATGAACATTACCCTGCATTGAAATCTAGAAACAGAACAAGTTAGAACATCACAAGTGTCACTCAAATGTCTTTGAATGTATTTGAGATCAGTAAATATGTGTCAACATACTGAACAGCACGACCCCAGCAGAAGTCAAAATAAACAAAGTTCAAGTGTCAGAACCTGCTGAAGACTGATGTCACTTAGAATCAGCTGCTTCATTGAAGAACAAACTGAAGACAAAACTTTGACTCTCTGGAGTCTCACCTCTGACTTTCACATTTCAGCTCTGAAGCTGTAGAAATGATGTTCTGACCTGAGAGTCTCCAGGTGACAGTGTGGACTCTTCAGTCCAGCAGACAGCAGCTCCACTCCTGGATCCTGCAGGTCAAGGTTGTGACTCAGGTCCAGTTGAGTCAGACTAGAGGACGGAGAGCTGAGGACTGAGGACAGAAGTGAACAACTTCTCGCTGTCAGTCCACAGGAGTTCAGCCTGTGAAAGAGACGAGTGTCGTCAACAAGTGACTTTTTCTCTATTTTGACTTGAAAGACTTGATTTGAGGAAACACTGAACTCTTTACATTCATAAGATCATCACATGATTGTGTGAATATTTGAAGACTTTTCTATCAATCAGGATCAACTTGATCAAACACATGAAATAATGATGTTTTCATCAGTTCAACACTTTCCTGACTTTGTTTCATTATTTATAAAAGTGTCACATGATACACAGAGACTGTTGTGAGAGGATTGATGTTGTTTTTATACCAGAAACAAACACAAGAGAAGAAGAAAAACTAAAGTCACAATAGAAATAAATGAATAAAAGTGATTTATGACTCGAAACTTGACTCAAACTAGTGATTTATGACTCGAAACTTGACTCAAACTAGTGATTTATGACTCGAGACTTGACTCAAACTAGTGATTTATGACTCGAAACTTGACTCAAACTAGTGATTTATGACTCGAGACTTGACTCAAACTAGTGATTTATGACTCGACACTTGACTCAAACTAGTGATTTATGACTCGAAACTTGACTCAAACTAGTGATTTATGACTCGAAACTTGACTCAAACTAGTGATTTATGACTCGAAACTTGACTCAAACTAGTGATTTATGACTCGAAACTTGACTCAAACTAGTGATTTATGACTCGAAACTTGACTCAAACTAGTGATTTAAGACTCGAAACTTGACTCAAACTAGTGATTTATGACTCGAAACTTGACTCAAACTAGTGATTTATGACTCGAGACTTGACTCAAACTAGTGATTTATGACTCGAAACTTGACTCAAACTAGTGATTTATGACTCGAGACTTGACTCAAACTAGTGATTTATGACTCGACACTTGACTCAAACTAGTGATTTATGACTCGAAACTTGACTCAAACTAGTGATTTATGACTCGAAACTTGACTCAAACTAGTGATTTATGACTCGAGACTTGATTCAAACTAGTGATTTATGACTCGAGACTTGACTCAAACTAGTGATTTATGACTCGAGACTTGACTCAAACTAGTGATTTAAGACTCGAAACTTGACTCAAACTAGTGATTTATGACTCGAAACTTGACTCGGACTAGTGATTTATGACTCGAAACTTGACTCGGACTAGTGATTTATGACTCGAAACTTGACTCAGACTAGTGATTTATGACTCAAAACTTGACTCGGAATAGTGATTTATGACTCGAAACTTGACTCGGACTAGTGATTTATGACTCGAGACTTGACTCAAACTAGTGATTTAAGACTCGAAACTTGACTCAAACTAGTGATTTATGACTCGAAACTTGACTCAGACTAGTGATTTATGACTCGAAACTTGACTCGGACTAGTGATTTATGACTCGAAACTTGACTCAGACTAGTGATTTATGACTCGAAACTTGACTCGGAATAGTGATTTATGACTCGAAACTTGACTCGGACTAGTGATTTATGATTCGAAACTTGACACGGACTAGTGATTTATGACTCGAAACTTGACTCGGACTAGTGATTTATGACTCGAGACTTGACTCAAACTAGTGATTTATGACTCGAAACTTGACTCAAACTAGTGATTTATGACTCGAGACTTGACTCAAACTAGTGATTTAAGACTCGAAATTTGACTCAAACTAGTGATTTATGACTCGAAACTTGACTCAAACTAGTGATTTATGACTCGACACTTGACTCAAACTAGTGATTTATGACTCGAAACTTGACTCAAACTAGTGATTTATGACTCGAAACTTGACTCAAACTAGTGATTTATGACTCGAAACTTGACTCAAACTAGTGATTTATGACTCGAAACTTGACTCAAACTAGTGATTTATGACTCGAAACTTGACTCAAACTAGTGATTTATGACTCGAAACTTGACTCAAACTAGTGATTTATGACTCGAAACTTGACTCAAACTAGTGATTTAAGACTCGAAACTTGACTCAAACTAGTGATTTATGACTCGAAACTTGACTCAAACTAGTGATTTATGACTCGAGACTTGACTCAAACTAGTGATTTATGACTCGAGACTTGACTCATACTAGTGATTTATGACTCAAGACTTGACTCAAACTAGTGATTTATGACTCGAGACTTGACTCAAACTAGTGATTTATGACTCGAAACTTGACTCAAACTAGTGATTTATGACTCGAGACTTGACTCAAACTAGTGATTTATGACTCGACACTTGACTCAAACTAGTGATTTATGACTCGAAACTTGACTCAAACTAGTGATTTATGACTCGAAACTTGACTCAAACTAGTGATTTATGACTCGAAACTTGACTCAAACTAGTGATTTATGACTCGAAACTTGACTCAAACTAGTGATTTAAGACTCGAAACTTGACTCAAACTAGTGATTTATGACTCAAGACTTGACTCAAACTAGTGATTTAAGACTCGAAACTTGACTCAAACTAGTGCTTTAAGACTCGAAACTTGACTCAAACTAGTGATTTAAGACTCGAAACTTGACTCAAACTAGTGATTTAAGACTCGAAACTTGACTCAAACTAGTGATTTATGACTCAAGACTTGACTCAAACTAGTGATTTAAGTCTCCAAACTTGACTCAAACTAGTGATTTAAGACTCGAAACTTGACTCAAACTAGTGATTTATGACTCGAGACTTGATTCAAACTAGTGATTTATGACTCGAGACTTGACTCAAACTAGTGATTTATGACTCGAGACTTGACTCAAACTAGTGATTTATGACTCAAGACTTGACTCAAACTAGTGATTTATGACTCGAAACTTGACTCAAACTAGTGATTTATGACTCGAGACTTGACTCAAACTAGTGATTTATGACTCGAGACTTGACTCAAACTAGTGATTTATGACTCAAGACTTGACTCAAACTAGTGATTTATGACTCGAGACTTGACTCAAACTAGTGATTTATGACTCGAAACTTGACTCAAACTAGTGATTTATGACTCGAGACTTGACTCAAACTAGTGATTTATGACTCGACACTTGACTCAAACTAGTGATTTATGACTCGAAACTTGACTCAAACTAGTGATTTATGACTCGAAACTTGACTCAAACTAGTGATTTATGACTCGAAACTTGACTCAAACTAGTGATTTATGACTCGAAACTTGACTCAAACTAGTGATTTAAGACTCGAAACTTGACTCAAACTAGTGATTTATGACTCAAGACTTGACTCAAACTAGTGATTTAAGACTCGAAACTTGACTCAAACTAGTGCTTTAAGACTCGAAACTTGACTCAAACTAGTGATTTAAGACTCGAAACTTGACTCAAACTAGTGATTTAAGACTCGAAACTTGACTCAAACTAGTGATTTATGACTCAAGACTTGACTCAAACTAGTGCTTTAAGACTCGAAACTTGACTCAAACTAGTGATTTAAGACTCGAAACTTGACTCAAACTAGTGATTTATGACTCGAGACTTGACTCAAACTAGTGATTTATGACTCGAGACTTGACTCAAACTAGTGATTTATGACTCGAGACTTGACTCAAACTAGTGATTTAAGACTCGAAACTTGACTCAAACTAGTGATTTATGACTCCAGACTTGACTCAAACTAGTGATTTAAGTCTCCAAACTTGACTCAAACTAGTGATTTAAGACTCGAAACTTGACTCAAACTAGTGATTTATGACTCGAGACTTGATTCAAACTAGTGATTTATGACTCGAGACTTGACTCAAACTAGTGATTTATGACTCGAGACTTGACTCAAACTAGTGATTTAAGACTCGAAACTTGACTCAAACTAGTGATTTATGACTCGAAACTTGACTCGGACTAGTGATTTATGACTCGAAACTTGACTCGGACTAGTGATTTATGACTCGAAACTTGACTCAGACTAGTGATTTATGACTCAAAACTTGACTCGGAATAGTGATTTATGACTCGAAACTTGACTCGGACTAGTGATTTATGACTCGAGACTTGACTCAAACTAGTGATTTAAGACTCGAAACTTGACTCAAACTAGTGATTTATGACTCGAAACTTGACTCAGACTAGTGATTTATGACTCGAAACTTGACTCGGACTAGTGATTTATGACTCGAAACTTGACTCAGACTAGTGATTTATGACTCGAAACTTGACTCGGACTAGTGATTTATGATTCGAAACTTGACACGGACTAGTGATTTATGACTCGAAACTTGACTCGGACTAGTGATTTATGACTCGAAACTTGACTCAAACTAGTGATTTCTGACTCGAGACTTGACTCAAACTAGTGATTTATGACTCGACACTTGACTCAAACTAGTGATTTATGACTCGAAACTTGACTCAAACTAGTGATTTATGACTCGAAACTTGACTCAAACTAGTGATTTATGACTCGAAACTTGACTCAAACTAGTGATTTATGACTCGAAACTTGACTCAAACTAGTGATTTATGACTCGAAACTTGACTCAAACTAGTGATTTAAGACTCGAAACTTGACTCAAACTAGTGATTTATGACTCAAGACTTGACTCAAACTAGTGATTTAAGACTCGAAACTTGACTCAAACTAGTGCTTTAAGACTCGAAACTTGACTCAAACTAGTGATTTAAGACTCGAAACTTGACTCAAACTAGTGATTTAAGACTCGAAACTTGACTCAAACTAGTGATTTATGACTCGAGACTTGACTCAAACTAGTGATTTATGACTCGAGACTTGACTCAAACTAGTGATTTATGACTCGAGACTTGACTCAAACTAGTGATTTAAGACTCGAAACTTGACTCAAACTAGTGATTTATGACTCAAGACTTGACTCAAACTAGTGATTTAAGACTCCAAACTTGACTCAAACTAGTGATTTAAGACTCGAAACTTGACTCAAACTAGTGATTTATGACTCGAGACTTGATTCAAACTAGTGATTTATGACTCGAGACTTGACTCAAACTAGTGATTTAAGACTCGAAACTTGACTCAAACTAGTGATTTATGACTCGAAACTTGACTCGGACTAGTGATTTATGACTCGAAACTTGACTCGGACTAGTGATTTATGACTCGAGACTTGACTCAAACTAGTGATTTAAGACTCGAAACTTGACTCAAACTAGTGATTTATGACTCGAAACTTGACTCAGACTAGTGATTTAAGACTCGAAACTTGACTCAAACTAGTGATTTATGACTCGAGACTTGATTCAAACTAGTGATTTATGACTCGAGACTTGACTCAAACTAGTGATTTATGACTCGAGACTTGACTCAAACTAGTGATTTAAGACTCGAAACTTGACTCAAACTAGTGATTTATGACTCGAAACTTGACTCGGACTAGTCATTTATGACTCGAAACTTGACTCGGACTAGTGATTTATGACTCGAAACTTGACTCAGACTAGTGATTTATGACTCAAAACTTGACTCGGAATAGTGATTTATGACTCGAAACTTGACTCGGACTAGTGATTTATGACTCGAGACTTGACTCAAACTAGTGATTTAAGACTCGAAACTTGACTCAAACTAGTGATTTATGACTCGAAACTTGACTCAGACTAGTGATTTATGACTCGAAACTTGACTCGGACTAGTGATTTATGACTCGAAACTTGACTCAGACTAGTGATTTATGACTCGAAACTTGACTCGGAATAGTGATTTATGACTCGAAACTTGACTCGGACTAGTGATTTATGATTCGAAACTTGACTCGGACTAGTGATTTATGACTCGAAACTTGACTCGGAATAGTGATTTATGACTCGAAACTTGACTCGGAATAGTGATTTATGACTCGAAACTTGACTCGGACTAGTGATTTATGACTCGAGACTTGACTCAAACTAGTGATTTATGACTCGAAACTTGACTCAAACTAGTGATTTATGACTCGAGACGTGACTCAAACTAGTGATTTAAGACTCGAAACTTGACTCAAACTAGTGATTTATGACTCGAAACTTGACTCAAACTAGTGATTTATGACTCGAGACTTGACTCAAACTAGTGATTTATGACTCGAGACTTGACTCAAACTAGTGATTTATGACTCGAGACTTGACTCAAACTAGTGATTTATGACTCGAGACTTGACTCAAACTAGTGATTTATGACTCGAAACTTGACTCAAACTAGTGATTTCTGACTCGAGACTTGACTCAAACTAGTGATTTATGACTCGACACTTGACTCAAACTAGTGATTTATGACTCGAAACTTGACTCAAACTAGTGATTTATGACTCGAAACTTGACTCAAACTAGTGATTTATGACTCGAAACTTGACTCAAACTAGTGATTTATGACTCGAAACTTGACTCAAACTAGTGATTTATGACTCGAAACTTGACTCAAACTAGTGATTTAAGACTCGAAACTTGACTCAAACTAGTGATTTATGACTCAAGACTTGACTCAAACTAGTGATTTAAGACTCGAAACTTGACTCAAACTAGTGCTTTAAGACTCGAAACTTGACTCAAACTAGTGATTTAAGACTCGAAACTTGACTCAAACTAGTGATTTAAGACTCGAAACTTGACTCAAACTAGTGATTTATGACTCGAGACTTGACTCAAACTAGTGATTTATGACTCGAGACTTGACTCAAACTAGTGATTTATGACTCGAGACTTGACTCAAACTAGTGATTTAAGACTCGAAACTTGACTCAAACTAGTGATTTATGACTCAAGACTTGACTCAAACTAGTGATTTAAGACTCCAAACTTGACTCAAACTAGTGATTTAAGACTCGAAACTTGACTCAAACTAGTGATTTATGACTCGAGACTTGATTCAAACTAGTGATTTATGACTCGAGACTTGACTCAAACTAGTGATTTAAGACTCGAAACTTGACTCAAACTAGTGATTTATGACTCGAAACTTGACTCGGACTAGTGATTTATGACTCGAAACTTGACTCGGACTAGTGATTTATGACTCGAAACTTGACTCAGACTAGTGATTTATGACTCAAAACTTGACTCGGACTAGTGATTTATGACTCGAAACTTGACTCGGAATAGTGATTTATGACTCGAAACTTGACTCGGAATAGTGATTTATGACTCGAAACTTGACTCGGACTAGTGATTTATGATTCGAAACTTGACACGGACTAGTGATTTATGACTCGAAACTTGACTCGGACTAGTGATTTATGACTCGAGACTTGACTCAAACTAGTGATTTATGACTCGAAACTTGACTCAAACTAGTGATTTATGACTCGAGACTTGACTCAAACTAGTGATTTATGACTCGAGACTTGGCTCAAACTAGTGATTTATGACTCGAAACTTGACTCAAACTAGTGATTTATGACTCGAGACTTGACTCAAACTAGTGATTTATGACTCGAGACTTGACTCAAACTAGTGATTTATGACTTGAGACTTGACTCAAACTAGTGATTTATGACTCGAGACTTGACTCAAACTAGTGATTTATGACTCGAGACTTGACTCAAACTAGTGATTTATGACTCGACACTTGACTCACACTAGTGATTTATGACTCGAAACTTGACTCAAACTAGTGATTTATGACTCGAAACTTGACTCAAACTAGTGATTTATGACTCGAAACTTGACTCAAACTAGTGATTTATGACTCGAAACTTGACTCAAACTAGTGATTTAAGACTCGAAACTTGACTCAAACTAGTGATTTATGACTCGAAACTTGACTCAAACTAGTGATTTATGACTCGAGACTTGACTCAAACTAGTGATTTATGACTCGAGACTTGACTCAAACTAGTGATTTATGACTCGAGACTTGACTCAAACTAGTGATTTATGACTCGAGACTTGACTCAAACTAGTGATTTATGACTCGAGACTTGACTCAAACTAGTGATTTATGACTCGACACTTGACTCAAACTAGTGATTTATGACTCGAAACTTGACTCAAACTAGTGATTTATGACTCGAAACTTGACTCAAACTAGTGATTTATGACTCGAAACTTGACTCAAACTAGTGATTTATGACTCGAAACTTGACTCAAACTAGTGATTTATGACTCGAAACTTGACTCAAACTAGTGATTTATGACTCGAAACTTGACTCAAACTAGTGATTTAAGACTCGAAACTTGACTCAAACTAGTGATTTATGACTCAAGACTTGACTCAAACTAGTGATTTAAGACTCGAAACTTGACTCAAACTAGTGCTTTAAGACTCGAAACTTGACTCAAACTAGTGATTTAAGACTCGAAACTTGACTCAAACTAGTGATTTAAGACTCGAAACTTGACTCAAACTAGTGATTTATGACTCGAGACTTGACTCAAACTAGTGATTTATGACTCGAGACTTGACTCAAACTAGTGATTTATGACTCGAGACTTGACTCAAACTAGTGATTTAAGACTCGAAACTTGACTCAAACTAGTGATTTATGACTCAAGACTTGACTCAAACTAGTGATTTAAGACTCGAAACTTGACTCAAACTAGTGATTTAAGACTCGAAACTTCACTCAAACTAGTGATTTATGACTCGAGACTTGACTCGGACTAGTGATTTATGACTCGAAACTTGACACGGACTAGTGATTTATGACTCGAAACTTGACTCGGACTAGTGATTTATGACTCGAAACTTGACTCGGACTAGTGATTTATGACTCGAAACTTGACTCGGACTAGTGATTTATGACTCGAAACTTGACTCGGAATAGTGATTTATGACTCGAAACTTGACTCGGAATAGTGATTTATGACTCGAAACTTGACACGGACTAGTGATTTATGACTCGAAACTTGACTCGGACTAGTGATTTATGACTCGAAACTTGACTCGGACTAGTGATTTATGACTCGAAACTTGACTCGGACTAGTGATTTATGACTCGAGACTTGACTCGGAATAGTGATTTATGACTCGAGACTTGACTCGGACTAGTGATTTATGACTCGAAACTTGACTCGGAATAGTGATTTATGACTCGAAACTTGACTCTGACTAGTGATTTATGACTCGAAACTTGACACGGACTAGTGATTTATGACTCGAAACTTGACTCGGACTAGTGATTTATGACTCGAGACTTGACTCGGACTAGTGATTTATGACTCGAAACTTGACACGGACTAGTGATTTATGACTCGAAACTTGACTCGGACTAGTGATTTATGACTCGAGACTTGACTCAAACTAGTGATTTATGACTCGAAACTTGACTCGGAATAGTGATTTATGACTCGAAACTTGACTCGGACTAGTGATTTATGACTCGAGACTTGACTCAAACTAGTGATTTATGACTCGAAACTTGACTCGGAATAGTGATTTATGACTCGAAACTTGACTCGGACTAGTGATTTATGACTCGAAACTTGACACGGACTAGTGATTTATGACTCGAAACTTGACACGGACTAGTGATTTATGACTCGAAACTTGACACGGACTAGTGATTTATGACTCGAGACTTGACTCAAACTAGTGATTTATGACTCGAAACTTGACTCGGAATAGTGATTTATGACTCGAAACTTGACTCGGACTAGTGATTTATGACTCGAAACTTGACACGGACTAGTGATTTATGACTCGAAACTTGACTCGGAATAGTGATTTATGACTCGAGACTTGACTCGGACTAGTGATTTATGACTCAAAACTTGACTCGGACTAGTGATTTATGACTCGAAACTTGACTCGGACTAGTGATTTATGACTCGAGACTTGACTCGGACTAGTGATTTATGAATCGAGACTTGACTCGGACTAGTGATTTATGACTCGAAACTTGACTCGGACTAGTGATTTATGACTCGAAACTTGACTCGGACTAGTGATTTATGACTCGAAACTTGACTCGGACTGGTGAATTATGACTCGAGACTTGACACGGACTAGTGATTTATGACTCGAAACTTGACTCGGACTAGTGATTTATGACTCGAAACTTGACTCGGACTAGTGATTTATGACTCGAAACTTGACTCGGACTAGTGATTTATGACTCGAAACTTGACTCGGACTAGTGATTTATGACTCGAAACTTGACTCGGACTAGTGATTTATGACTCGAAACTTGACTCGGACTGGTGAATTATGACTCGAGACTTGACTCGGACTAGTGATTTATGACTCGAAACTTGACACGGACTAGTGATTTATGACTCGAAACGTGACACGGACTAGTGATTTATGACTCGAAACTTGACTCGGACTAGTGAATTATGACTCGAGACTTGACTCGGACTAGTGATTTATGACTCGAAACTTGACTCGGACTAGTGATTTATGACTCGAGACTTGACACGGACTAGTGATTTATGACTCGAAACTTGACTCGGACTAGTGATTTATGACTCGAAACTTGACACGGACTAGTGATTTATGACTCGAAACTTGACACGGACTAGTGATTTATGACTCGAAACTTGACACGGACTAGTGATTTATGACTCGAAACTTGACTCGGACTAGTGATTTATGACTCGAGACTTGACTCGGACTAGTGATTTATGACTCGAGACTTGACACAGACTAGTGATTTATGACTCGAAACTTGACACGGACTAGTGATTTATGACTCGAAACTTGACACGGACTAGTGATTTATGACTCGAAACTTGACTCAGACTAGTGATTTATGACTCGAGACTTGACACGGACTAGTGATTTATGACTCGAAACTTGACACGGACTAGTGATTTATGACTCGAAACTTGACACGGACTAGTGATTTATGACTCGAAACTTGACACGGACTAGTGATTTATGACTCGAAACTTGACTCGGACTAGTGAATTATGACTCGAGACTTGACTCGGACTAGTGAATTATGACTCGAGACTTGACTCGGACTAGTGATTTATGACTCGAAACTTGACTCGGACTAGTGAATTATGACTCGAGACTTGACTCGGACTAGTGATTTATGACTCGAAACTTGACTCGGACTAGTGAATTATGACTCGAGACTTGACTCGGACTAGTGATGTGTGACTCGACACTTGACTCGGACTAGTGATGTGTGACTCGACACTTGACTCGGACTAGTGATGTGTGACTCGACACTTGACTCGGACTAGTGATGTGTGACTCGACACTTGACTCGGACTAGTGATGTGTGACTCGACACTTGACTCGGACTAGTGATGTGTGACTCGACACTTGACTCGGACTAGTGATGTGTGACGAACAAAACAACAAGAGAAAGGAAGAGAGAAATCAAGAATGGTGACAAAGATGAGTAGAAATGAAGAGATAAGAGCAGGATGTGTGATGACACTGTTCAATATTGTGATGATGATATGACTTGTGATGAAGAAGAACATGTTTCAGTTTTCATACAGTTCCTGATGTGTTTATCACACATGCTCACATCACCATGAACATTACCCTGCATTGAAATCTAGAAACAGAACAAGTTAGAACATCACAAGTGTCACTCAAATGTCTTTGAATGTATTTGAGATCAGTAAATATGTGTCAACATACTGAACAGCACGACCCCAGCAGAAGTCAAAATAAACAAAGTTCAAGTGTCAGAACCTGCTGAAGACTGATGTCACTTAGAATCAGCTGCTTCATTGAAGAACAAACTGAAGACAAAACTTTGACTCTCTGGAGTCTCACCTCTGACTTTCACATTTCAGCTCTGAAGCTGTAGAAATGATGTTCTGACCTGAGAGTCTCCAGGTGACAGTGTGGACTCTTCAGTCCAGCAGACAGCAGCTCCACTCCTGGATCCTTCAGGTTCAAGTTCTGACTCAGGTCCAGTTGAGTCAGACTAGAGGACGGAGAGCTGAGGACTGAGGACAGAAGTGAACAACTTCTCGCTGTCAGTCCACAGGAGTTCAGCCTGTGAAAGAGACGAGTGTCGTCAACAAGTGACTTTTTCTCTATTTTGACTTGAAAGACTTGATTTGAGGAAACACTGAACTCTTTACATTCATAAGATCATCACATGATTGTGTGAATATTTGAAGACTTTTCTATCAATCAGGATCAACTTGATCAAACACATGAAATAATGATGTTTTCATCAGTTCAACACTTTCCTGACTTTGTTTCATTATTTATAAAAGTGTCACATGATACACAGAGACTGTTGTGAGAGGATTGATGTTGTTTTTATACCAGAAACAAACACAAGAGAAGAAGAAAAACTAAAGTCACAATAGAAATAAATGAATAAAAGTGATTTATGACTCGAAACTTGACTCAAATTAGTGATTTATGACTCGAGACATGACTCGGACTAGTGATTTATGACTCGAGACTTGACTCAAATTAGTGATTTATGACTCGAGACTTGACTCAAATTAGTGATTTATGACTCGAGACTTGACTCAAATTAGTGATTTATGACTCAAGACTTGACTCAAATTAGTGATTTATGACTCGAGACTTGACTCAAATTAGTGATTTATGACTCGAGACTTGACTCAAATTAGTGATTTATGACTCGAGACTTGACTCAAATTAGTGATTTATGACTCGAGACTTGACTCAAATTAGTGATTTATGACTCGAGACTTGACTCGGACTAGTGATTTATGACTCGAGACTTGACTCAAATTAGTGATTTATGACTCGAGACTTGACTCGGACTAGTGATTTATGACTCGAGACTTGACTCAAATTAGTGATTTATGACTCGAGACTTGACTCGGACTAGTGATTTATGACTCGAAACTTGACTCGGACTAGTGATTTATGACTCGAAACTTGACACGGACTAGTGATTTATGACTCGAAACTTGACTCGGACTAGTGATTTATGACTCGAAACTTGACACGGACTAGTGATTTATGACTCGAAACTTGACTCGGACTAGTGATTTATGACTCGAAACTTGACTCGGACTGGTGAATTATGACTCGAAACTTGACTCGGACTAGTGATTTATGACTCGAGACTTGACTCGGACTAGTGATTTATGACTCGAAACTTGACTCGGACTAGTGATTTATGACTCGAAACTTGACACGGACTAGTGATTTATGACTCGAAACTTGACTCGGAATAGTGATTTATGACTCGAGACTTGACTCGGACTAGTGATTTATGACTCGACACTTGACTCGGACTAGTGATGTGTGACTCGACACTTGACTCGGACTAGTGATGTGTGACTCGACACTTGACTCGGACTAGTGATTTATGACTCGACACTTGACTCGGACTAGTGATGTGTGACTCGACACTTGACTCGGACTAGTGATTTATGACTCGACACTTGACTCGGACTAGTGATGTGTGACTCGACACTTGACTCGGACTAGTGATGTGTGACTCGACACTTGACTCGGACTAGTGATGTGTGACTCGACACTTGACTCGGACTAGTGATGTGTGACTCGACACTTGACTCGGACTAGTGATGTGTGACTCGACACTTGACTCGGACTAGTGATGTGTGACTCGACACTTGACTCGGACTAGTGATGTGTGACGAACAAAACAACAAGAGAAAGGAAGAGAGAAATCAAGAATGGTGACAAAGATGAGTAGAAATGAAGAGATAAGAGCAGGATGTGTGATGACACTGTTCAATATTGTGATGATGATATGACTTGTGATGAAGAAGAACATGTTTCAGTTTTCATACAGTTCCTGATGTGTTTATCACACATGCTCACATCACCATGAACATTACCCTGCATTGAAATCTAGAAACAGAACAAGTTAGAACATCACAAGTGTCACTCAAATGTCTTTGAATGTATTTGAGATCAGTAAATATGTGTCAACATACTGAACAGCACGACCCCAGCAGAAGTCAAAATAAACAAAGTTCAAGTGTCAGAACCTGCTGAAGACTGATGTCACTTAGAATCAGCTGCTTCATTGAAGAACAAACTGAAGACAAAACTTTGACTCTCTGGAGTCTCACCTCTGACTTTCACATTTCAGCTCTGAAGCTGTAGAAATGATGTTCTGACCTGAGAGTCTCCAGGTGACAGTGTGGACTCTTCAGTCCAGCAGACAGCAGCTCCACTCCTGGATCCTTCAGGTTCAAGTTCTGACTCAGGTCCAGTAGAGTCAGACTAGAGGACGGAGAGCTGAGGACTGAGGACAGAAGTGAACAACTTCTCTCTGTCAGTCCACAGCAGCTCAGCCTGAATAAAATGAAACAGGAAATCAAACGTTGATGTTTATATCTTCAGAGATGTTCCAATGATCCACTTACAGAACTTTATGTGAAGCTTGAACCAACGGCAGAAGCCTCTCAAGAACCTCCTCTGAAGCAGAGTATTTATTCAGGTCAAACACGTCCAGATGTTCCTCTGAGGACAGTAAGATGAAGGCCAGGGTGGACCATTGAGCAGGAGACAGTTGATCTGTGGAGAGACGTCCTGATCTCAGCTGCTGTTGGACCTCCTCCACCAGAGAAGTGTCCTTCACTTCATTCAGACAGTGGAACAGGTTGATGATTCTCTCTGGAGACACATTCTCACTGATCTTCTTCTTGATGAGCTTTGCTGTGTCCTGATTGGTCCAAGAGCTTCTTCCTGTTTGTTTCAATAAACCTGTCAGGAGACTCTGGCTGGTCTGCAGAGAAAGACCCAGAAGGAAGCGCAGGAACAAGTCCAGATGTCCATTTGGACTTTCTACAGCATCATTGATTTCTTTCTGGTAGAACTTTTCTATGTCAACGATTCTTGACTGCAGGTTGACTTCAGAGTTGAAGAACTTCTGGTGAACATGAAGAGCAGCCAGAAACTCCTGAAGACTCAGGTGGATGAAGCAGAACATCTGGTCCTGGTACAGTCCTCTCTCCTCTCTGAAGATCTGAGTGAAGACTCCTGAGTGAAGTGAAGCAGCTGTGATGTCGATGTCACTCTCTGTCAGGTCTGATTCATAGAAGACCAAGTTTCCTTTCTTCAGGTGCTCAAAAGCCAGTTTTCCCAGAGACTCCATCATCTTGCTGCTCTCAGGATCCCAAACTGTGTCTGTCCAAGCTGCTCCATGGTACTTCAGCTTCTTGACTTTGGACAGAACCACCAGGAAGTAGATGAACATCTCAGTCAGGGTGTTGGGCAGCTGTCCTGTGTCTCCGCTCTTCAACATGTCCTCCAGAACTGTGGCAGTGATCCAGCAGAAGATCGGGATGTGACACATGATGTGGAGGCTTCGGGAGGTCTTGATGTGAGAGATGATGGTGCTGGTCTGCTCCTCATCACTGGACCTCTTCCTGAAGTACTCCTCCTTCTGGAGGTCAGTGAACCCTCTGACCTCTGTCACCATGTCCACACACTCAGGAGGGATCTGATTGGCTGCTGCAGGTCGTGTGGTCATCCAGAGACGAGCTGAGGGAAGAAGATTCCCTCTGATGAGGTTTGTCAGGAGGACGTCTACTGAGGTGGACTCTGTAGCTGCTGTGAGGACCCGACTGTTGAGGAAGTCCAGAGGGAGTCGACACTCGTCCAGACCGTCAAGGATGAACAGAACCTCGAGTCCTTCAAAACTGCTGAGATCTTTGGTTTCAGGAAAGAAAAGATGAACAAGTTCCACCAAACTCAACTTCTTCTCTTTCAGCAGGTTCAGCTCTCTGAAGGTGAAAGGAAACATGAAGTGGAAGTTCTGGTGAGCTTTGCCTTCAGTCCAGTCCAGAGTGACCTTCTGTGTCAGGAGGGTCTTCCCAATGCCAGCCACGCCCTTCGTCAGCAGGCTCCTGATTGGTGGGTCTCTCTCAGGTGAGGCTTTAAAGAGGTCTTCTTGTCTGATGGTGGTTTCTGGTCTGGTGTGGTTCCTGGTGGCTGCTTCGATCTGTCGGACCTCGTGCTCCTGGTTGACCTGGTCTGTGCCCCCCTCAGTGATGTAGAGCTCCGTGTAGATCTGATTCAGAGGAGCAGAGTTTCCTGCTTTAGCGACCCCCTCAGACACACTGTGGAACTTCTTCTTCAGGCTCCTCTTCAGCCGTCGTTGAATCTTTTCTACACGACTTCCTGAAGAAGAGAAGTCACATGAGTCACAAGATTCTAAAAGCTGAAGATCAATCTTCTCAGCAGCTGCAGGAATTTCAATCTCAAATGTTCTAATAGATTCAAGACTTCATTTTCAGCAGGTTGAAGGTTCAAATCCTCTTACTTCCCCACAGAAGACCAGCAAGCTCCTCCTGCTTCATGCTCCTCAGGAGGTTCAGGATGATCTTCAGGAAATCTTCTCTGTTGCTCCTCATCTGCTCCTCTTCACACTTCAACTCCTCCTCTTCCTCATCCTCCAGGTGTTTCTGCTCACCTGGTCTGAGAAACTTCTTCACTCTCTTCAGTTCCTCCTTCACCAGGGTCATGACCTTCTCCTCCAACAGCTGAAACACAAACATGTGACTTGATCATGTGACCTACAGAGGTCACCAGAGGTATGTCTCAGTCTCAGGACCAGAGAGTCTGAGTCACATTCAAATCTCATCTTCTCTCTAAAACTAAACAAGAGTCTCAGCCACACCAGACCTTCTACTTCACGTATGAAGCTGACAGGTGGAGTTGTCCAGGATCAGAGCTTCATGAAGCAGCAGAAGCAGCTGACTGGTGAGTTAGCAGCTGTTGTAGTCAGCAGGTGAGGCTGAAGACTTGAACGTACCTGAAGTGTGGAGTCCACATCTGTCTGATGCTGCTGGACACACTGGAGACTGAGAACATCCGAGACCTGCTGATCCTCTCTGTGAAGAACATCAGGCCGTCAATAAGTTCTGTCTACTTCTACAAGGACACCAATGATCTGAGCAAGACTCTGACTCTTCCATGTGCAGACCACCTAAGATAGAATCTTCCACATTCATGGAAAACCAGGTGAAACACAAGTTTGTCTCACACTTCAGTCGTGATTTCATTCTCATGGCTGCAGTTTGTTGCTTCTTCTCTTGTGAGTCGACTTTCCTCCACGACTGTCTGCAGCACTTTTGACGAGCAGTTCGTGAAGCTCAATAAAAGAGAAGTTTTGAGCTGCATTGACTCATGAACATCTTCAGTTGAAGTCACCAAGAGTCACTAACTGCTGATAGAAACACACACAGCTGTGAGTGAAAGAATGATTGTTGAGGATCAACTAACAGTCTTTGACGACTCAAACATTCCCTCAATCATTGAATCAGTGACTCTTAAATCACTTGAAGTATTTTCTCTTATCAGTGACCTTCATCTGAGGCGCTCATATGATCCACGTGAATGTTGCATCACAAGAAAAACACTCAAATCAAACTTGACTTTTGATGAATATTTCATCACGTTTGTTGTGTGTCAAGTTTCACAAGACTTCAGGTGGAGGAGAAGAAAAGTAGTTGCACTATTTAGAATTCTTCTTCTTGACTCAACAACTGAAGAGACTGTTGGTCGTCACATGATACAAACTTCTTCAACAACGGATGAACACACAAGTTGCAGTGAGAAAATGATTCCAGTACTTAAAGCGCTGACAATATTTACAGATTTAGCTTCCAACAGGGAGGATGAGCTCCATGCACTGTTTTTTTTTTTGTTGGCCGTCAATGAGTTCTGTCTACTTCTACAAGGACACCACTACAACTCGTCACTTCCACCCCCACACTGGAACTCTCTCTCCCTCTTTACAGCTCAGCTCAAAACCACCTGTATTGTGTGATTTTATTGTATTGTGTGATTTTATTGTATTTGTGATTTTATTTTGCAGCGACCTTGAGTCTCCTTAGAGGTGGTTTTAAATAAGATTTATTATTATTGTTATTTTCTTCTTCCTCTCATGTGTAAAGATATACTGTATAGTTTTCTCTGCATATTTAAATAACTACTAGATGTTCTCGTGTTGCTCCTGTTGTCTCTCACCTCTGATGCTTCTGTTCACCTTTGAAGTTAATTATTCTTCCTATAGACCAGTCACTCTTCAGAGACACACAGCTGGGAGCAGGTCCAGGTCCAGGTCCAGGTCCAGGTCCAGGTCCAGGTCCAGCAGATGTACGTAGCTTTGATCTGAACACACACAAGTCGCAGTGAGAAAGTATTTCCAGTATTTGAAGGTGTGATGTGTTACGACCTCCACTGATCAGATTTAGCCTCTAACAGGAAGGGTCAGTTCCATGCACTGTAACTGGGAGTTAAGTTTGGTTCTTTTGTTTGTATATTTTAAACGTTAACTCATTGTTGTAAAATTGTAGTTGTTTGCTTGGCCTGCGTTCTCTTGAGCAGCCTTTTCCTTTTGTTGCCTCTTTGACGGCTGTGAGCCAGTATTTAAGTTGATTATTACAAAGTGTGGAAGTGAAGAGTGTTTTTCCCAATTTGTATTTTGTATTGGGTTTTGTATTATATTTTGGGAATAGACAGACAGACAGACAGACAGACAGACAGACAGACAGACAGACAGACAGACAGACAGACAGACAGACAGACAGACAGACAGACAGACAGGTCGTAACATAAATGGGAGTTCATCCAGGACAATAGTAAAAGTAATTCCTAAAAGAAGAAATGAAATTGTTTGGTTAAATTGTGTGATTTTATCCTATTCGTGATTTTATTTTGCAGCGACCTTGAGTCTCCTGAAAGATGGTTTCATATAAGATTTATTATTATTATTATTATTATTTTCTTCTTCCTCTCATGTGTATAGATATACTGTATAGTTTTCTCTGCATATTTAAATAACTACTAGATGTTCTCATGTTGCTCCTGTTGTCTCTCACCTCTGATGCTTCTGTTCACCTTTGAAGTTAATTATTCTTCCCATAGACCTGTCACTCTTCAGAGACACACAGCCGGGAGCAGGTCCAGGTCCAGGTCCAGGTCCAGGTCCAAGTCCAGGTCCAGGTCCAGGTCCAAGTCCAGGTCCAGGTCCAGGTCCAGCAGAGGTACCTAGCTTTGATCTGAACACACACAAGTTGAAGTGAGAAAATGATTCCAGTATTTGAAGGTCTGACAGGAGAAGTGATCTTCTCACCTCTGAGCTCTGGTCTGACTGTCATGGTCTTCACTCCGACGTTTTTTAGAGGGAGGATCTTCCTCCTCTGTGTCCACACCTGCACACAAACACAACAGCATCATGGATCTGAATGTTTGTGTCACTTGAGTTAAAGAATAAATTAATGCATGTCTTCACTTTCTGATACTGACTGATAGATAACAAGTTGTTGTCGCTCTCAACATGAACTTTGACTCTGGTTTTGTCTCTGATATATATATATTCACCTCACGACCATACTCTTGATTCATTCATTCACCTCACGACCACACTCTTGATTCATTTATTCACCTCACGACCACACTCTTGATTCATTCATTCACCTCACGACCACACTCTTGATTCATTTACTCACCTCACGACCACACTCTTGATTCATTTATTCACCTCACGACCACACTCTTGATTCATTTATTCACCTCACGACCACACTCTTGATTCATTTATTCACCTCACGACCACACTCTTGATTCATTTATTCACCTCACGACCACACCCTTGATTCATTCATTCATTCATCTCACGGCCACACTCTTGATTCATTCATTCACCTCACGACCACACTCTTGATTCATTCATTCACCTCACGACCATACTCTTGATTCATTCATTCACCTCACGACCACACTCTTGATTCATTTATTCACCTCACGACCACACTCTTGATTCATTTATTCACCTCACGACCACACTCTTGATTCATTTATTCACCTCACGACCACACCCTTGATTCATTCATTCATTCATCTCACGGCCACACTCTTGATTCATTCATTCACCTCACGACCACACTCTTCATTCATTTATTCACCTCAATACCACACTCTTCATTCATTTATTCACCTCAAGACCACACTCTTCATTCATTCACCTCACGACCACACTCTTTATTGATTCTTTCACCTCACGACCACACTCTTGATTGATTTATTCACCACATGACCACACTCTTGATTCATTTATTCACCTCACGACCACACTCTTGATTGTTTCTTTCACCTCACAACCACACTCTTGATTCATTTATTCACCTCACGACCACACTCTTGATTAATTTATTCACCTCACGACCACACTCTTGATTCATTTATTCACCTCACGACCACACTCTTGATTCATTTATTCACCTCACGACCAAACTCTTGATTAATTTATTCACCTCACGACCACACTCTTGATTCATTTATTCACCTCACGACCACACTCTTGATTCATTTATTCACCTCACGACCACACTCTTGATTCATTCACTCACCTCACGACCACACTCTTGATTCATTCACTCACCTCACGACCACACTCTTGATTCATTTATTCACCTCACAACCACACTCTTGATTCTTTTATTCACCTCACGACCACACTCTTGATTCATTTATTCACCTCACGACCACACTCTTGATTCATTTATTCACCTCACGACCACACCCTTGATTCATTCATTCATTCATCTCACGGCCACACTCTTGATTCATTCATTCACCTCACGACCACACTCTTGATTCATTTATTCACCTCAAGACCACACTCTTCATTCATTTATTCACCTCAAGACCACACTCTTCATTCATTCACCTCACGACCACACTCTTGATTGATTCTTTCACCTCACGAGCACACTCTTGATTGATTTATTCACCACATGACCACACTCTTGATTCATTCATTCACCTCACGACCAAACTCTTGATTCATTCATTCACCTCACGACCACACTCTTGATTCATTTATTCACCTCACGACCACACTCTTGATTCATTTATTCACCTCACGACCACACTCTTGATTCATTTATTCACCTCACGACCACACCCTTGATTCATTCATTCATTCATCTCACGGCCACACTCTTGATTCATTCATTCACCTCACGACCACCCTCTTGATTCATTTATTCACCTCGAGACCACACTCTTCATTCATTTATTCACCTCAAGACCACACTCTTCATTCATTCACCTCACGACCACACTCTTGATTGATTCTTTCACCTCACGACCACACTCTTGATTGATTTATTCACCACATGACCACACTCTTGATTCATTTATTCACCTCACGACCACACTCTTGATTGATTCTTTCACCTCACAACCACACTCTTGATTAATTTATTCACCTCACGACCACACTCTTGATTCATTTATTCACCTCACGACCACACTCTTGATTGATTCTTTCAGCTCACAACCACACTCTTGATTAATTTATTCACCTCACGACCACACTCTTGATTGATTCTTTCACCTCACAACCACACTCTTGATTCATTTATTCACCTCACGACCACACTCTTGATTCATTCACTCACCTCACGACCACACTCTTGATTCATTCACTCACCTCACGACCACACTCTTGATTCATTTATTCACCTCACAACCACACTCTTGATTCATTCATTAACCTCACGACCACACTCTTGATTCATTCACTCACCTCACGACCACACTCTTGATTCATTCACTCACCTCACGACCACACTCTTGATTCATTTATTCACCTCACGACCACACTCTTGATTCATTTATTCACCTCACGACCACACTCTTGATTCATTCACTCACCTCACGACCACACTCTTGATTCATTCACTCACCTCACGACCACACTCTTGATTCATTCATTCACCTCACGACCACACTCTTGATTGATTCTTTCACCTCACAACCACACTCTTGATTAATTTATTCACCTCACGACCACACTCTTGATTCATTTATTCACCTCACGACCACACTCTTGATTCATTCACTCACCTCACGACCACACTCTTGATTCATTCACTCACCTCACGACCACACTCTTGATTCATTCACTCACCTCACGACCACACTCTTGATTCATTCACTCACCTCACGACCACACTCTTGATTCATTCACTCACCTCACGACCACACTCTTGATTCATTCATTCACCTCATGACCACACTCTTGATTCATTCACTCACCTCACGACCACACTCTTGATTCATTCACTCACCTCACGACCACACTCTTGATTCATTCATTCACCTCACGACCACACTCTTGATTGATTCTTTCACCTCACAACCACACTCTTGATTGATTCTTTCACCTCACAACCACACTCTTGATTAATTTATTCACCTCACGACCACACTCTTGATTGATTCTTTCACCTCACAACCACACTCTTGATTCATTTATTCACCTCACGACCACACTCTTGATTCATTCACTCACCTCACGACCACACTCTTGATTCATTCACTCACCTCACGACCACACTCTTGATTCATTTATTCACCTCACAACCACACTCTTGATTCATTCATTAACCTCACGACCACACTCTTGATTCATTCACTCACCTCACGACCACACTCTTGATTCATTTATTCACCTCACGACCACACTCTTGATTCATTTATTCACCTCACGACCACACTCTTGATTCATTTATTCACCTCACGACCACACTCTTGATTCATTCACTCACCTCACGACCACACTCTTGATTCATTCACTCACCTCACGACCACACTCTTGATTCATTCATTCACCTCACGACCACACTCTTGATTGATTCTTTCACCTCACAACCACACTCTTGATTAATTTATTCACCTCACGACCACACTCTTGATTCATTTATTCACCTCACGACCACACTCTTGATTCATTCACTCACCTCACGACCACACTCTTGATTCATTCACTCACCTCACGACCACACTCTTGATTCATTCACTCACCTCACGACCACACTCTTGATTCATTCACTCACCTCACGACCACACTCTTGATTCATTCACTCACCTCACGACCACACTCTTGATTCATTCATTCACCTCACGACCACACTCTTGATTGATTCTTTCACCTCACAACCACACTCTTGATTAATTTATTCACCTCACGACCACACTCTTGATTCATTTATTCACCTCACGACCACACTCTTGATTCATTCACTCACCTCACGACCACACTCTTGATTGATTCTTTCACCTCACAACCACACTCTTGATTCATTTATTCACCTCAGGACCACACTCTTGATTGATTCTTTCACCTCACGACCAAACTCTTGATTCATTTATTCACCTCACGACCACACTCTTGATTCATTCACTCACCTCACGACCACACTCTTGATTCATTCATTCACCTCACGACCACACTCTTGATTGATTCTTTCACCTCACAACCACACTCTTGATTCATTCACTCACCTCACGACCACACTCTTGATTCATTCACTCACCACACGACCACACTCTTGATTCATTCATTCACTCTTGCTGGGCAGACATGATAGATTGTAGACGGTGAGAAAGTCACTGACCTGTGAGCAGCTCTCTGCTCTGAAGACTTGTGTCCATGTTTGTAGATGAAACTTCCAGGTGAGCTCAGCTCCTTCTAATCCAGACTCAGGGAAACACTGATCGATGAAAACGCCCGTGAGTGAGGGGGTGTGTCCTGTCAGAGACCAACAGTGCAACATTGTTTGTTGATTCACACGGTTACAATATGAAAACAAAACATTTACCACGAGGGTCAAGACGTCTCTGTTTTATACTTTTTTGTCAAAATGTTCAAGTAGAGGAAAGAATCCAGGAGTGGTCACGAGCGCTTCAACAGTTTTGTGGAGATCACCTGTTGCTGCCACACCTGTACAAAGTTCACTTCATCACACGTACACCCAGATTGTTCAGTGATACGACAACAACTTTGATCTTTTTTTACAACTTGCATTTTATTGTAGATGTATTTGACAATAAAAGAACTTGACTTGACTTGGAATCTGTTCTTATTCTTGGAGACTTTAATCTTCATGTTGATGACGTCACATCTTGCTCTGTATAATAACTTTTAACTTTGACTTCAGCCTTTAATTTTGAGCAACATGTTTCTGAACTAAAAAGGCCACATTTTAGAGTTGGTTTTTACTCTTGGCCTGGACATTTCTAATGTATCTGTACATGATGTCCATCTGAGTGATCATTCTCTTGTCTTGTTCAACCTGGACTTCATCCCTGAACCTACGCCTTTGAACGTCAGGTCTCAGAGGCGTGTCATCTCAGCCGATACTGCAGACAGTTTTTCTGCTATGTTTGACCGTCTTTCCTTTAATGACCACCTTAACATGGACAGTTTGATTCACTGTTTCACTGATCATTGTTATCCTGCCCTCCACACGTTGACTTGCGTTTTGGCAGTAAGCTAAACACGATTTGCTCATCAAGACTCTGAAGCGGTGGATTCTTTGTACTCAGGTTTATTGACTTGCAAATCTTTTTGTAAAACTGAAAACAACAACAGACAAAATATATTTGCAATACATTGTTGAAAAATAAACTGTACATTATTAAGAAACAGTATATTCAAATTAACAGACAATTACCTATTAAAGGCAAATCATCACACGATGATCACAGTTTAATTGTGTATAAATGAACATTGATCTGCAGCATGCGCTCACAAATGATAATGAGGCGATCCCTGCACGAGACATCAAACGATTAACCAACACAAATAAGTTCAACATCACTAAAGAATAAAAAGTGTTACATACCAACGATGCTACAAACGGCGTACGACGTAAAGCTGCTGACATGAGACGTGATCATGCTCTTGGCTGTGAAACTTTGCACTGCAGCTTCCTACCTCCTTATATGGCCTTGTGACGTCACATCACGTGACATCCGCTCTTAGTATAATAAAAATACTGGTGACAGGACAATTGTGATGAAATACTGGATCAAGTGGCACCTGTTAAATCGAACTTGAAAATTCAGAAAAAATGGTGCCCTTGTACAAATGAAGATCTCCTGAGTCTGAAGAGACTTTGTCGAAAGACTAAACGTCTCTGGAAGTCCACTTAACTTGAGGTGCAGAGACTTAACCTCAGGGATCTGATGTCTTCATAAATTGAAATGGTGGAAACTACCAGATCTGATTACATCAGGAAACTGGTAGCAGCAAATCACGCCGGTCTTCTGTGACAGAAGACGCTGCGATGCTTCCTTTCCTCTCACGGGCTGATCAATTACCTTCTTCATTTCCACAACAAAAGCTTGTTAAGAAAAGCAGTCTGATGACCTCTCTCTTTAACAGCTGCTGCCCAGGCGAGAGTGTCTCGGCGCAACAGGGGCTTATAATGAAGGCGATCCTGGATCCCTCCGTCGCTTACAGGGTTGTTGTACAAACACGATCTCACATTGTAATAAAAATGCTCGACACTGACCCAGGTTTCCATCGTAACGATCCGGAGTAGGAACCCATGCCTCGAGACGAGGCAGCATGACGGAGACGGCAGCAGGTGGATGAGCGGCATGCGTGTGAGCAGTGGGAGCTACAGGTGCTTTGTCTTGCTCACGCAGGTTACCAACACTAACAGAAAGTTGTTTTATCACTGCTACCAGCTCATCCAGAGTTTGCTTGTGGTGTTCCAGGAGTGATCCCTGAGCGGCAAAGGCTCCTTTCACGGCTTCCTAGTCCGCTGAGTCCGAGTGTGGCCTGATCATTCTGTGACGAGGGCCGAAAAGCACTCTTTAATGAAGCGTCAGTGTCTTGCTTGAGGTGGGTGAGGTTCGGAGGAAGCAGAAAGTTCCACAGTGCTGGTGGAGAGAGACAGGGCCGGTGCGCAGGTGGTGGTGGCCCGGGACCGGAGTTCTGGTGGTTGAGGAGCAGGCGGAAGGTTGGACGGAGCAGGTCGGTTATCCTGTGAGGAGAGGTCGGAATTACTACGTGGGCAGACAGGCAGGCAGGCAAAACAAGTGGATTAGGAAAGACTAAACTGGCTTGAAGACAAACCATAACAGTTTGATGATCAGGCACCGACTGGGTTGCTCTGAGGCCTCTTCTACTCCTCCATCGAGCTCTCGCAGGTGGGGTTGATGAGGTGGGTTGGCCTCCCAGGTTGGGACACTTCGTCACCTCTGATGGACACTGGACTTGGGTTTGTCCTAGGCCTCCCAAAGTCCAGGACAAGCTCCTTGGTCTTTGAGGTGTTCAGCTGAAAGTGGTTCCTCTGACTCCAGTCCAAAAAGTCAAGTATCATGACTCCTGTACTCGTCTTCGCCTCTGTCCCTTCAAGTGAAAGCCATCGTCTTCCTGTAAAGGACATCCTTGACCTCCTTCGTTACCCATGGTTTATTATTACTGTAAAAGCGGACAGTCTTAGAAGAAATTTAATTAATCTGTTAGACAGTGTATCTTACCATGAGAATTCAGCAGAACATCCCAGTCTGTGGTGTCAAAGCAGTCTGTGAATACAAGGATAGATACATAGATACACTTTTTGAATCCCTCTGAAGATCTCCTTGATTACCAAAAACTATAATAGTTTATAAGATGTGTGGTTACTGGTGTAGAGTGTAAAATGTATCACTTTCAATGATAACCTTTAAATATTTTTATATATACTGAAACAAAAGAAAAACATATGTAACGTGTTTTTTTTATAAACGTGCACGTAAAAAAAATTGCTCAGAGATTGAATATCTTAAAATATATTCATTTAATATGTATCTTGTATTAAATATAAGATTACTCTAGGTAAAATATACAATATATTTTAACCCAAACTAAATCGTGAAATACTGTAACAACAAAACTACACACTGAGAAAAACGTCAAATGTATTTATAGACATGCAAGTTTGAATTAGAATATCTTAATAAATATGTATATAAACATATAGTTTATAGGATGTGTGTTTGGAGTAAAATGAAACCATATTATGATACAAAGTAAAATAAAATAAACATTTATAAAACGGGCTTCAGAGACCCGGATGACATTTTAAGCGGACCCACTTCCGGTATTTTCAAAACAAACTCTGACATTGTAGGGGAGTCAGTCGGAGCGACAAGATGTCTTTGATGTCGCCAAACACGATGAAACAGTTGTTCAAGGCCATGGCTGACACTCGAGGCTTCGACAAAGTTGTCCAAAAGCTGAATAAAAAGAAAACAACGAGCTCCGCGCGGGAGTTTTAGCGCCTCAGGTCGTAGTTTCCCCGCCAGGTGAACATCTTGGCCGCCCAGCCCGAGGAGGGTCCATCTGCAGCCGGTCATTTCAGACGGAACGTAAATCCGGACAGGAAGTTGTTTCAGACGAGTGATTTTGTTAAACAGAGACATTTTTAAATACCAGTTTGCGAGCATGTTTTTTAAACTAATCTGTAACACATTCAAATGATAAACATGATTTTCATATCGAACGACAAAGCGTGATTAAATTGAATTAAACGGGGAGTTAGTTGAACGTTCAACACGTATTTAGTTTATTTATAATTAGAAACAACACAACTAGTGAGTAAACAGCGCTTTAAAGATACTTCTGGAATATAATGGATGATCTAATGATACCTGCTACGTAATGTGACTTAAATAAAAATAAGATGTTTTGAAAACTATTCCGCGCATGACAGGCACGTATACAGGTGTGACACGTGAAATAAAAAACGAATCTCTCCGTCATCATGGTTTTCTGTCCTGCAATGATCTGGTCAGACGTGGGTTCTTCACTCAGTAATTCAATATTGTAGGACTTGTCTTTCATGGAAGTCCCTTAAGTTCTCCCTCAGAACCAGGTCCACTAAAAAAAACAATAAAAAAGATAAATTGGAAACAAGTTAAATGATAAACGTGTTAAATAGAACCTGAATTTGAAATACTTAAAACTATCTCACCTTCAGCATGAAGACTCCACAGTCAAGCCCACCAATTTGTTGTGGAGTGTGCTATATAAATATATTTAAAAATATATATACTAAACAAAATAAATATAAATTGATAATGTGAGCTCTATCTAATATAGCTAATATCATAAAAAAATAATAAAAAAAAGTTATCAAAAAAAATGTCTAATTCAAAGAATCGATGGTCTTGTAAATTAAATCCCAAAAATGTTAAACCAGACAATACTGTACGATATATGTGTATAAAATGTGTTGGACTAAAAAATATATATACAAATATACATACAGCATATAAATTCTATTTCAGTAAATGTTCAACCATCAATATTCCAATGACACTGATTTACTTCAGACACGATTCATCACATTTGTATAGTTTTTCAATTTGAAGAAAAATAAATTGAAATGTATTATTTTAATTATTTAATTATTTCTCTATTTATTTTTTTCTTATAAAAACAAATTCAACTTTTAAATAAAAAAAATGATTGAACTGGAATAATGCTTCGATATTCTGATGGCACTAAAATACTTAGTATTTTTCTAGTATCTCAGTAAAGTTACAGTCATTTCTTCCTCCAGCGATGGGAGCAGAGATATTTGCTGAAAGTGTTTAGTGAACACTTGGCAACACACAGGAATGTCAACTATTCCCACTTCAGTTGTCAACACATCCACAAAGTCTATTTAAAATGACAGACACCAGTGAGGAGATACCAACAGGGTCACTGGGGTGAAAGGTCAGTCAATCGTACTGAAGCTCTTTCAACCTCTTGTGTGAATCTTCTCGCACATGAACGGCTCGTCCACCAATCACAGCAACTTCTCCTACTGCAGCAAGAGGGCAGCAGCGAGCGCCGGGAACTGCGTCAACGTGGTGTGACTCCTCGACTCCTAAAACCTGCGTCGAGGTCGTTCGGCCGGACAAGTAGACCTGTGCTGTGTCTCAAATCGCATACTAGCGTACTAAAAGTTAGTATTTTTAGTGCGTTAGTGCGTCTCAATTCTTAGTATGCGAAATTTAGTGCGCCATGCATACTAAATTGGCGTACTAACACGCCCACAAAACTGAGTATGGTTCGATGGACACTAAACACACTAAACAGCCGCCATTTTAGTGACGTTTTAAACGGAAGTTACGTCATATATAAATGCATATATATTCATATACTTAAATGTGTATTTTCAGCAGCAGTAGGAGGATAAACACGTCTTCGCTGCTGATACCATCTTAAATATCTCGCGATTATTTAGATTCTCATATTTTTTCTTTATTTCTTTTTCCAAACTTGCAATACGTGCTGCCAGCAGGTGGCGATAGCGTTCAAACAGCTGCTTGAAACATCGTTAAATAGAAGTAGAAGAAGAAGCTGTCATGTGATTTCCGGTTAGTGTGTAGCAGCAGAGTTTGATTTGAGACATACTATCTGTGGAGAATTTGCGTACTAGTTAGTATGCATACTAAACTGATGCATACTAACTTCTAGCATACTAAGATTAGTATGCGATTTGAGACACAGCACTGGAGTCTGACGTGTCCTTCACCTGGTGGTGATTATCTTTGATGAGACCAGACCAGTTGAAACATGGAGTTTTCTTTACGACCAGGACAGTAGATGTTGCTAAACAAGGGATGTTGAAGGTTTCAGGTTAGTTTTCATGATCTTACACTTCATGACTCTGAGGCTTTTAGGAGCATAAAACTGACCATTATATCCTTCAGAATAAAATCGACTTGTATCTCAGATAATATATTTTTAAAACAACCATATTATTTTGAAATATAACTATGGAAGTATATCAGTGCCGTCGAAATATTAAATGGTTGAATTTAACGTTTTAAATGTTGAATATTTGATTTGATTTAAATGTTGAATATTTTATTTGATTTAAATGTTGTTATTTTTAAAGAAGCATCAAATGTTTTTTTTTTAAATAATTGAATGACATGAAAGGATGAATTTCTTTTCATTCAATAACTGATTTAAATCATTTTTCTATTGAGAGGTTGACTCACACAAAGACGTCTCCTCCCTAACCTGCCTCAGGCTTTGCCCCATAAACAAATAGGAGCACAAACACAAACCCAGAACGTCAATATTTCACTGTTTAAAACAAATTAAGATTGTCACCCAATAAATAGGTTATAAATAATCAGAAATGGCAGGCTTTAATATTTAAATAATATAAATATATATATAGAATCAAAATATATACAGTATATATATAATATAATTTCAAAACATTCAAATGTAGAATTTTCGAGAAAGCGATCAAACATAATATATATATATATATATATATATATATATATATATACACATACAATTTTTGCTTTTGCTCATACATGTCATTGTATTCTGGAAAATGTAGAATTTCTTAGCGAAAATATCATATCCAATAAATAAAGGCTTTCGGAGAACTTAATAGTTAAATCATCATCCTCCACCCACACTATCTATCTAACTCATATCTCACTCTTGACATTCGCTGAAACTCAACAGTATGTCTTCACGAGACGACATATCATCTCGTGAAGACATAACTGTTCATTTAAATCACCTCAGTTGAAATGTTTTGACGTAGAGCCTGAGGTGAAATATTTTTTATGAGAATAAAGGAAAATGACAACAAGCTTGTTCTAAAGATGTTGAGTAGTTTCCCAGTTAGCCGTTATACTACATTTGCTTGGTGGCGAGCTTATGTGTTTCAAGCTTAAATTCTATATAATTATAGGAATCAACATATGCAAGACTTATTAATTTAACATGACAACTTATGTTTCATTGTACACAGTGTTATGCCATTTTTCTATCAAGTCAGTCTTAAAACTAGGCGGAAAAGTTCACTGCATAAAGACATCAAATAAATTAAAGAATATTGTCACATGAACCATTAAACATAAAAAAAAGCTAAGCCAACATCCCACACGTCTCCAGAAGGTTCATCTAATCTCTGAGCGTCCTGAAGTCTTGTTTATTGTTGTAGTCAAAGGACTGATTCAGTCTGGAAGAATCCCAGAATGAGACCATAACCGAAAGAAAAGGAAAATAATCAGAGAAGAATCTTCTGAGCTTGTTTTACCTTAAATAGGTTGAAAGGCTGTTTGCCCTTTCATGTTAATAACAAGTTTGAGTTTTGCTCTCTGGTCACCCCCTTGCTTTCATCGCAAGTCCTCGACCTGTCCACCAACCTCTCACATCCGGGCTGGGATGAACTGTGGACTGGTAGTTGAGTGAAGTGGACTCCCACATCCTCACCACACTTCTGCCACCGAACAGCTGATCCTAAAACCTGCTCTAAAACGTATAGAAATGTTTGTTGAAAACAATATAGATCTAAGCTGTAGCTATGATGTCTGGAGTGTTCTGCAGGGATCAAGACCTTGTACCCAAAGTTTCAAACCCTCCATTGAATGTGTCACCATTATGCCAGTTGCCCACGATCTTCACCCATTAATCGTTATGAAATGCAACAGCAGAAGGAAAGAAGGAAAATGTTTCCGCGTAGCTTATCATACTTGTGATGAGTCCATTCTATTCATAAGCTGGTTCATCCGTTTGTCCATGAGAAAGTCTAAAACACACAAATTCAAATGAACATCAATTAACTCAAAGTTCACGAATATGTGTGTGTGTTTTTGTGTTCGCTGAGTGAGTTTGTGTTAGTGTTTGTTTGTTTGTGTTTGTAAATACCAAAAATAGATATGTCTTTTCGCCAGATTGCTTGTCGGACATTGTTGTGTGTCCTTCAGTGATAACACAACACAGACAATATGGTACACCTTTTTTTTAAATCTTCATATTTCCATGAAATAGTTAAAATATTAACAACCCTGTGAAATCTAATATTCTACTACGTGAATGCAGCTTTAATGCTGCGAGTTTGTAAAAAAAAAACACTGATCATCTGAATACGTCTTTGTTCCAGATTTAGTGACCTGCATGTCCACAGTGCACCCTGAGTTGACATACGAGGCCAAGTTGATTTCAGAGAACTTGGCCTGCAGAAGACAGAAGAAAACATTCAAGTCCTCTAAGGGAGAGAAAACAAATTCAGTTCAAATAAACATGATCCAAAACTTCCTGTACATGACCTCTACTCTGAACAGGGTCTTCAACACAAATTCTGAACTGTCATCTTCAACAACGTGATCGGATAACAGTTAGAAAAGGTTCACCCTTCACCCATTCGTTCGCCCACAGCAACCATCATCACATGCGTTAATCCCACTGTGAAAGACTTTAATCTACGATATAAGGAAACATAACATCTATTAATAGAAATCGTTTTATTCGACACAAGTGCAACCTCACAAGAGTTACTGATTTCTATACCCGCACAACAATCAAATATGTTTATCATCTTTCTTGGTTGCCAGCACTGACGGAAACATCTGTTAGCAGATGTATATTTTGGCAAGTGGGTGATTGAATGCGTTTAAACACACGCGTCATCATCTGTTTTGCTGCCACCATTCCTGTTGTTTGCTCACGCTCTTAACACTGCTGGAAAGTTGAATCCCGGGACAAAGGCGAAATGTTTAGGAAGCTTCACTCCTGTCTTCCTAATTGTGTTTTTTAACAAGTTTCAACAGACCGTCTCAAATGACTATAGAGAGGAAGTCACACACGCATCTACCAGGTTCAGAGCTCTGGTTCGATGACAGCTCTGGAGTGGCAGCAGTTATTTAATGAACAATAATTATCTTTACTTAATATCTACTTCTCAATGAATCAACAAAAAGCACTCCATAACGGAGGGATAAATGAACAGATCGTCAGAAAACACACGACTTTCAAAACAACATACACAAACAGAATATAAAAAGACATCATTTTCAGAGCATCAAAAATAAAACAGACATGCTCATATCTGCCAATAATATATTTACTCTGTGACATCACTGGTATGTTTCAAAGTGACCTCAGGTGTTTGAGAGATGAATGTAGCTCAGACATAACAACAGTTTTCTCCAGAGTCTCTTTTGTTTTTCCTCTGAGCAGCATTTGACAGACTTTCATGGCTTTTTAAAGGGAAAAAAAGAATGTATTTATTATTAATTATTCAATTAATTGGATAACAAGCCTAAGAATGTATTCTAAACAGAACAAACCTTTTTTTTCCTAAAAGGAAGAACTTTTAAGTCACATTCAAAGTTTTAAGACAGAGATTTAAGATTTATTCAGAGAACAGTTAAGTAAACTATTAATGGTCCGAAGATTGTTCCCTATGTAAGCAGGAAGGGAAGGTTTTTAAGAAGCAGAGAAAATCATTTATTATCTTAGTCATTCTCTGTGTACTGTACCTTGGGAAATGGAATTACACGGATAAATGATCTATACATCCCAATAATGATGGGTTTAAATCACATTTGAAAATACACCAATAGGTATTTGAGGTACTCAATGATTAATATTAACGTACCGTCATTCACTTCCTGTCTTTATTGTGAAGCCCTGATCCCTGTGTGTCACGTGGACCTTCTCTCATGCTCCTGACCCGACTATCTTGATCTCTGTCACCTACGCCTTCTCACCTTCTCCCTGTTCCCCTTGATTTGGAGTCTTCAGTTGGTCAATAGACCTAGTGTTAGTTGGAAGATTCTTTATATCAGTATATCATCATGTGGTGCCTGCTCGTTTTGTTTTGTCTAATATAAGGTTATGATTTGATCCTGATCTTGCGTCTGCATTTGGGTTTCCTGTTTTGAGTCTCGGCAAATATATCCTGGATGAAAACCAGAGTTAGAAACTCTTTTCATCTGTAACATTTGGAGCAGCACTGGATCCTGACTTGGCAGTCTGGCGGTGATACATAGAGGTCTGTATTTTCCAAGTATCGACAACATTTTACTTACAATAAAAGCTTTGATCGCTCTCATAACTTTAGCATTCCATACCTAGTGGTGTGGCTAGTTACCAGCGTAGGAAATTAAACGCAATTTTAAAAATAAGAATGATTACTAAAGCTTAAAGAAGATATTATTACAGTCTACTTTAAAAACAAACCTCCCTGGTTGACAGATAAAAAGGTATTTACCCTTCTTGAATGAATAAATTAATTTCGCCAACCCAACAGCCTTGTTGTGTTAGAGTGGCTGGGATAACAGGACTGCTTCTGGCTACTCACTGGGCAGTAATAGATGAATTGACTGGGCTGGGACACAGGCTCAGCAGCTTGAACAGGAGGGTTTGTTTTGTTCACAGAACTATGGTTACTATCGTCGTAGAACATTCAGAAACTCATCTTAGAGAAGCTTTTGAAAGGACAACAGGAAGTGATACATGGGACAAGTGCCTTCCAGGGCTGATCATCTCATCTGCTGACCTGCATTCAGACAGAATTATTGCTCTTCAGATGACCTGGGAGCAGGTGCCCAATGTCCGGAGAGGGATTTTGTTGAACTGGATCTCACAATGACCTTCACAGTACATTTTAAAAGTTCTGTGTGGACTGTGTTAACTGTCTTCGTTCAAAGGGTGTATTTAATTATTTTATGCTTTTGTTTGTTTCTCGTCTGCCCCAGTGGATCTCGTGGCTCTCAGCCACACCCGCCTGAACCTTCTCTTTTATTCACGCGCTATTGTTGGACTGAGAGAAAGTACTCAAGTTACACTGTCACCATCTGCTGGACATTTGTTGTATTGTTTTTGTATTGAATAGTCTTTTTGTCACCTAAGCCGTTGTCATTTCATTCTCTTCCGCATCTGGGTCACCTTGTGAAGTAACTCATGACAGAACCTGCTGACCAATTATGAACCCAGCGGAAGATAATAAGATTCAGCGAGCTCCAAGGCAGATCGTCTTAACTCTTTGTTTCATTTTCTGAGCAGATATGTCGGGTGTTTGATTTTCCATTCCACAACTCTTCAGCTGTCTCTAGTGAACTGTTAAAGCTGCGCCACAGCTCTTCCTCCGTCTTCCAGTTTAGCATCGATTTTCGGGTGGTAGCTTCTGAGTCCGGCTGGAATGACCCGCTCTTAAATCAGTGTTCACCACCAGCCTCAGTGATGAGATTCACAACCAATTATCGACCTGGGACAAGCCAGGGTCCCTAGAAGGCCTTATTTCCCTGGCTGTTCTTGAGGATAACCGGCTTTGGGAGCACCGATGTGAGGGTCGCTCTCGACCTGAGTTGTTTTCCTTAGAGGTTCCCCTACGGTCCTAGTTCACCTCTGAACCCAGGTTCTGCAGTTCCAGGGCCCATGCAGGTTAATATCACCTGGTCTGGTTCAGCCTCTCCCTGTCCCGGTTGCCCATGGTCTCACATCGCCGTCGACTTTGTCACTGGTCTGCATCCTTCCAACGGCCTGACCACTATCCTGACCGTAGTAGACAAGTTTTCCAAGATGATCCACATTGTTCTGCTATTCAAACTTAACCACTGCTGCCGGCGATGAGCTGTCTACTGCCAGGCTTGAAGGCGGGAGTCCTCTCTGACTCTTCCCCTTCTTACCCTGGTATATCTTTGTCGACCATCATTTCCTGACCACATGAGAAGCACAGGTCAGTATTTCTGTTGATACTTTTGTGTTAATGAACAATATTGCTCAATGATGTTGTGCTGCTATTAGTGACAATAGTGCTTTGATGCTGGATTTGGTTAGAAAGCACCATTTAAGCAGCAGACATTGAAATGCATGAATAGATTTTCATTAGTACAGACTATGGTTATCTCTGTCACATCCATATCAATAAAGTCATCTGAGTTGCAGGTTTTAGAAGAAAAACTATATAGTCTATTAAATAGATTCTTTATTCATCTCACAGAGAGAAATGTTACAACAGATGCTGCTAGTAATGTGGGAGGAATGTTAAGGAAAAATACAAAATAGAAAACTGTATAAATAAAATAAAAAGGAATGGCAAAGATAAATATTATAAAAATCTAAGATATACATAATTAAGACTAAAAATATGTTTAAATCAGGTGTGTTTGGTGAAAATATGCTTCAAAAAGGTGTGTGTTATGTGTGTTATGATGGTAAACAGCAACACAGGCTTCAGTTAAGTGCAGAGCTGTGTCTCAAATCACATACTTGCGTACTTAAACTTTATTTTTAGTGCATAAGTGCATCGCAATTCTTAATATGTGAAATGTAGTGCCCCATGCACACTAAATTATCACTGAAACAGCCACAAAAGTGAGTATAGATCGATGGACACTTTCTACCCTAAACGCCTAAACGACCGCCATCTTGGTGACTATGTTGTTGGGAGAAAATCCTAATCCTTGTTGTCTTCCTCTCCTCCCTCGTTGTTCACACCCTCTCTCCACCATTCTTGGTCCCATGTCTGTCCTCACTGCATGTCCGTCTCTCCTGCCGTACTTTGTCATGAACTGTCTTTCTTATGTTTTCCATTCGAACTTCTTCCGATGCAACATCATCAATTCTGACTCTTCTATATCGACTTTCTATATATAATTGACAAGAGTCGGCAGGAATGTCCTTTATTTAACATTTGTTCTTGTTTCCATAAATAACAATATTATAAATATATTATATTATATTATCCAAAATATTCTTGTTGTTTGTTATGTAAATATTTGTTTGATTGTTTCTTTTTATTTGTTTTATTATGTGTGTTTCTTGTGTATTTATGTATGTAGCTCAATGTTTTTGTAACCACTAATTTGTATGTAAACGTCCTTTGTCAGGCTATACATCTAAATCACAGGTGAGCAATTATAATTCTTCAAGGATATCTGTTCTTCATTTGTCATTAGGCCGTGACATTTATTAAGATTAATAAGATGCAATTTTGTTCTTGTATATATGAGTTTTTTTCAAAACATTTCTTCAACTAACTTAAAAAAAATGTTTTGAGGGATTAATATATACTCTAAAATTTACACACAAGAAAGGAGGGAAAAAGAAAGTGTGAAAATGTGAATTAATAATAAATACAAAATACATTTGTTAACAGAACCATTCATACATGATCATATTTTGACATTATGGGGGCCGCATAAATACAGTCAAAGTGCTGCATGTGGCCCCCGGGCCGCACTTTACCCAGGTCTGATATAAATGATGTGGGCATTTTTTTGTTTTGTTTGTTTTTTTGCATTTTGGTTTGTAGATGTATGGATGTACTTTATCTGTATTTATTTACTTTATATATCTTCCAGAAATATTCAGAAACAGAAAACAGCACATGTATAATATTATTAGTTTCGGGAATTTAAAAAAAACAATGCTATCACTTGTGTATTAGTTTCATTTTGTCTTCAAATGTGTCTAATTAGGACACGAAATGGGGGAAATCGTTAATTTAACTTTTTCTTCTTTTATTACCTTCGCTTTTGATAACCACTGACTCACTAAAGTACAATTGCTATTCAGCAGGTGGTCATAATCCAGCTCGATAATGAAGCTACAAACTGTCTTTAAATTGTTGCTGGTGAGGTAGTGGTGTCAGTGGGTGCTGGCTGGTCCAGGTCACTGTGACCCCGACTCTCCCTCATTCAAAACAGGGTCGCGTGGTGAGAAACGATCGATTTGATTGACAATCACATATTGAGTGCTGTAGTGACACACGAACGTCACTCGTGGAGGAAGATGGAGGAGAAACGTGGATTTACCTGAAGACATGAGCTGTGTCTCGAATTGCATACTTCTCTTAGTATACTAGAAATAAGTGTGCATCAGGATAGTGTACGTACTAACTAGTAACTAATTCTCCACAGATAGTATGTCTCAGATCAAACTCTACTGCTACACACTAACAGGAAATGACACGACAGCTTCTTCTTCTACTACTATTTAACGATGGTTGCAACCAGCTGTAGGAACACTATCGCCACCTGCTGGCAGCTCGTCTTGCAAGTTTGGAAGAAGAAATAAAGAAAAAATATGAGAAACGAAATATTGGCGAGATATGTACGTCGGTATCAGAAGCCAAGACGTGTCATTGTCCTACTTTTGGCTGAAAATGCACCTGTAAGTATATGTATATGTATATATATATATATATATATATATATATATATATATATATATATATATGGTAACTTTCATTTACTAATCAACGTCGCTAAGATGGAGCCGTTTAGGGTAGAAAGTGTCCATCGATCCATACTCAGTTTTGGAGCACTACATTTCACATACTGAGAATTGAGACGCACTTACACACTAAAAATTCTAACTTTGAGAGTGCAAGTATGTGATTTGAGACACAGCTTTTTTCGTCAGTGTTGGAGGTGATGATGATGATGATGACGCTTCTGCTGGTTCTTCTTCTTCTTCGCTCACATCAGTGGTCGTCCTCCGCTCGCCCCTCCTCCCGCTTTCTCTCCTCCTGGATAGCCGAGTCCCGGAAAACTACAGGCGTCGCTCAAGGCTCGGGTTGTATCATATTTGAACACATTGTCATAATTAAAATGAATGCATCAAATAACTATTATAATTAATAAAATTGTATCATTTGTGGTGTTGTAATGTTGTCGTGTCAAGTCACCTTTTTTATGTTTAATCACTGAGGACAACATTCACCCCTTTAAAGTGCAACCAAAGTGTCGATTTGAGTTTCTCTTAAATTGATCTTGGATCTCTATTGTACCATCAGTGTCTGTTTGTACAAAACGCTCTTTTCATTGAAATATCTACATTACAAAATGTGCTTAAGCCCTGCCCACTGAAAACCCTTTTTTTCTGGAGATGAAATCCTGTTTACCCCAACCCCTCCCACTCTGCTGTGATTTGTCAAGCATCGTGGTTTTTCACTGTGTATCAATAGTAATATTTAGTATATTGAAAGAGCACCCCTTTATATTTATTATTTCTTTATTTTACTTTATTTTATGTTATTGTGTGGGTTTTGTTCATTTGTATCATTCATGTGTGCAGAACAATTATATTTATATTTTAAGACAAGAACAGGGAGTTAAACTCTAGGAGGCACTTTGGGGAGCTTTGGGTCTTTTTGGCTCCGTTCGGCTCTAGATTCATTCGACGAATACGTATACGTATAGTATCCAAATTTGGGGATTCCGGTGCTGTTTCTCAAATCGCATACTAGCGTACTAAAAGTTAGTATTTTTAGTGCGTTAGTGCGTCTCAATTCTTAGTATGCGAAATTTAGTGCGCCATGCATACTAAATTGGCGTACTAACACGCCCACAAAACTGAGTATGGTTCGATGGACACTAACCACACTAAACAGCCGCCATTTTAGTGACGTTTTAAACGGAAGTTACATCATATATAAATGCAATTATATTCATATACTTACAGGTGTATTTTCAGCAGCAGTAGGAGGATAAACACGTCTTCGCTGCTGATACCATCTTAAATATCTCGCGAATATTTAGATTCTCATATTTTTTCTTTATTTCTTTTTCCAAAGTTGCAATACGTGCTGCCAGCAGGTGGCGATTGCGTTCAAACAGCTGCTTGAAACATCATTAAATAGAAGTAGAAGAAGAAGCTGTCATGTGATTTCTGGTTAGTGTGTAGCAGCAGAGTTTGATTTGAGACGTACTATCTGTGGAGAATTAGTTACTAGTTAGTATGTACACTATCCTGATGCATACTAACTTCTAGTATACTAAGAGTAGTATGCGATTTGAGACACAGCACTGGTTTTATGTCCTAATGGTGGATCCCCTGGTAAAGCAAAGCGAAAAGGAAAAAGGAAGTTTAATAAACAGGACTTTTATGCTTTTCTGTGTTTTAAGTGATATTTCGAGTGTCCATTTGTAAAATATATGCTCGGACTACAGTGACTCAGATCTTCATTTCTTCAGTTGAATGTCACTTTATGAATTCATGGCTTTTTTTTTATCCAGCAGAAAAACAACTGGATGAAAATAAAAGTCTTTCAGAACATATTTATCAAGTTTGGAGCATCTGCCTTTGATACCTCTGGAATGTTTTTCCCTCTTTTATATCCAGTCAGTTCTTTACGCTGCCGTCTCCCTCGTCTCAGCATCTTTTGAACACCACACTGATCACTTTTGATTAAAGCTGTTATTTTATCTCATAGTTTGAATTGGTCCATGAACGCACCACTTACCGTGTGGATGTGAAGTTTAGAGCGTCAGTCGACAGTTTAGCTGCTGAAGTTACTGCTGAGTGTCAACAATAGAGTCAATGATCAACTTTTGCTTCAGTTCAGAGACAAGTGTTTTCTTTGATTGTATTTCAGGTCGTCAGGTTTATGCTTCATGGAGACTGATGCACTTTATTGTCAGAATAAAAGAGAAAGAAGTGACAGAAGTATGAACGCTACACTTCATATTCATGTTGTCACGTGTGTGCATCATCAGAACATCAACCATCAGAAGATCCTGACATGTGCTCGGCTGTACTTGAGCTTCAACTCTTACAGTCGACTGAACAACAAGTGATGAAAGAGAAAGTTTCTTCAACAATTCTTCACATTCTTTCTTCCTTCAAAACAACACGTTTGTTTCAGGAGCAGATTTCTTCTTTCCTCACTGTCAGCACTTTTCATGATGATTGACAGCAGCTACACACGTTTGATGGAGGAACACACTCACACACTCGGCTCACGCACACACACTGAAGAACCAGAACCAGGAACCTCTCTGAGTCCAAATCCCAGGTACAAAGGTTCAGTGGAGATGAAGAAGGTGTTGAGGGGTATAAGACCATTAGAGGAAACACTGTAAAACACCAAATATCCAGATTCAGGATCGTTGATCTTCACTGTTACTCTGTGAGAAACTTCTTGACTCTTGATGACAGTTTTTATCTTATTGTGACAGAATTTATATCCTTCATCATCAGAGCAGCTCAGACTCCAGGAATAACGGTTCTGTCCAAACTCAGACTCGTCTTCTTTCCCTCCGTCTCTTCTGAGAGTCAGTGCGATAGAAGCTCCTCCTCTCCACTCCAGCTCCCAGGAACATGGTCCAGTCACAGCTTCTCTGCTCATCACCTGAAGACACCGGTGGAATCTGTCGGGATGGTCCAGATAATCCTGATCCTGCGTCACAAGTTCCACCGTCCTGTTGTCGTTGGACAGTAGGAGGCGCCGGTGTGCTGTGTCCGGGTCCAGTGAGAGTGGACGGAAGTCTGAGAGAAGAAGACACGAGAGGTGATGATGGTGGAAGAACTTTCTCTTCAAGACAATCATGGACTCAGTGTCCCAGCAAGCCAGGGAGGGCTGCTCTGTTTGTTGACATCTAGTGGAGATCACCATCAAAGTGAAGTCTTCTGAGACTGGGACCACCTTCAGAGAAGAACCAGGAGAACTGGAACATCCCATAATAATCTTGAGGAGATGACTGTCACATTTGATTGACACCAGTGTGTCCATATCAAGTCAGCAGCTAAACTAGCATGTAGCTAACATGATGTTTCTTCATGTTGTGGAAACATCTCTGCGTTCATCTCCACCATCATCCAGGTGAGATGCTGCACTGAGATCTTCTCACTCCACTGAGAACGTGATGATCTTCATTTGCACTCTCAAGTCAAAGAGTGAAAAGAGTGAATGAATGAGTGTGAGATGATGAGGAAAGTCAACATTGCTGCTTCTACATCTGCACGGAGGCTCCTCACCAGCTGCTGCTGGACACCATGTTGGTGACCAGTGTTCTGGGCAGTGACCTGGACTTGATGAAGCTCCATCAGCAGATTCAAGTGTAACATGAAGTCACCAACATCACAACTGCTCCACGAGAAGCTGACAGAGTTGAGGAGTTCTCATCCATCAATCAAATCAAACTTACACTTCTCATCTCCAGATGTTGATCTCTGTGGTCCACGATCCAGCCTGGAGGAAGAAACATTGAGAAGATCAGATTCATTTGACTTCAGATGTTTCATGACTTCATGCTGCTAAGTGGACGTTCTTTCATGACTGTGTTGACCACAACAAAGATGGATCTAGAAACACTCGCTCAGTCTCCACTGTCTCCTTGTTCTTCCACTGGTGTCCAGCAGGAGAACATGGAGAAGCTCTGAGAGTTTGATTCATGTGCTCAGTTCAGATGAAGAGTCTGATCAGCGTCACACACTCACATCTCTCTGCTTCTGATCACATGTTCAGAAGATCTTTGGAGCTCAGTCAGTGAGTTCTGCTGCTCCGTCCATACCTGAGAGTCTCCAGCCTCCAGTCTGGACTCTCCAGTCCAGCAGACAGCAGCTCCAGTCCTGGTCCTCCTGGATCGTTGTAGCTCAGGTCCAGCTCTCTCAGATGGAACGGGTTAGATGTCAGAGCTGAGGCCAGAGAAGAACAACCTCCTGCTGAGATCTGACAGTTTGACAGACTGTAATGAAGGAGAAACAGTTTCATTAAATCATGAGACCAGAAGAACTGAAGACATGATGTTCTGACCTGAGAGTCTCCAGGTGACAGTGTGGACTCTTCAGTCCAGCAGACAGCAGCTCCACTCCTGGATCCTGCAGGTTGTTGTCACTCAGGTCCAGTTGAGTCAGACTAGAGGACGGAGAGCTGAGGACTGAGGACAGAAGTGAACAACTTCTCTCTGTCAGTCGACAGCAGTTCAGCCTGTGAAAGAGACGAGTGTCGTCAACAAGTGACTTTTTCTCTATTTTGACTTGAAAGACTTGATTTGAGGAAACACTGAACTCTTTACATTCATAAGATCATCACATGATTGTGTGAATATTTGAAGACTTTTCTATCAATCAGGATCAACTTGATCAAACACATGAAATAATGATGTTTTCATCAGTTCAACACTTTCCTGACTTTGTTTCATTATTTATAAAAGTGTCACATGATACACAGAGACTGTTGTGAGAGGATTGATGTTGTTTTTATACCAGAAACAAACACAAGAGAAGAAGAAAAACTAAAGTCACAATAGAAATAAATGAATAAAAGTGATTTATGACTCGAGACTTGACTCAAATTAGTGATTTATGACTCGAGACTTGACTCAAACTAGTGATTTATGACTCGAGACTTGACTCAAATTAGTGATTTATGACTCGAGACTTGACTCAAACTAGTGATTTATGACTCGAAACTTGACTCGGACTAGTGATTTATGACTCGAGACTTGACTCAAATTAGTGATTTATGACTCGAGACTTGACTCAAATTAGTGATTTATGACTCAAGACTTGACTCAAATTAGTGATTTAGGACTCGAGACTTGACTCAAATTAGTGATTTATGACTCGAGACTTGACTCAAATTAGTGATTTATGACTCGAGACATGACTCGGACTAGTGATTTATGACTCGAGACTTGACTCAAATTAGTGATTTATGACTCGAGACTTGACTCAAATTAGTGATTTATGACTCGAGACTTGACTCAAATTAGTGATTTATGACTCAAGACTTGACTCATATTATTGATTTATGACTCGAGACTTGACTCAAATTAGTGATTTATGACTCGAGACTTGACTCAAATTAGTGATTTATGACTCGAGACTTGACTCAGACTAGTGATTTATGACTCGAGACTTGACTCAAATTAGTGATTTATGACTCGAGACTTGACTCAAATTAGTGATTTATGACTCGAGACTTGACTCGGACTAGTGATTTATGACTCGAGACTTGACTCAAATTAGTGATTTATGACTCGAGACTTGACTCAAATTAGTCATTTATGACTCGAGACTTGACTCGGACTAGAGATTTATGACTCGAGACTTGACTCGGACTAGTGATTTATGACTGGAGACTTGACTCGGACTAGTGATTTATGACTCGAGACTTGACTCGGACTAGAGATTTATGACTCGAAACTTGAGTCGGACTAGTGATTTATGACTCGAGACTTGACACAGACTAGTGATTTATGACTCGAGACTTGACTCGGACTAGTGATTTATGACTTGAAACTTAACTCGGACTAGTGATTTATGACTCGAGACTTGACTCGAACTAGTGATTTATGACTCGAGACTTGACTCGGACTAGAGATTTATGACTCGAAACTTGACTCGAACTAGTGATTTATGACTCGAGACTTGACTCGGACTAGTGATTTATGACTCGAGACTTGACTCGGACTAGTGATTTATGACTTGAAACTTAACTCGGACTAATGATTTATGACTCGAGTCTTGACTCTGACTAGTGATTAATGACTCGAGACTTGACTCGGACTAATGATTTATGACTCGAGACTTGACTCGGACTAATGATTTATGACTCGAGTCTTGACTCTGACTAGTGATTTATGACTCGAGACTTGACTCGGACTAGTGATTTATGACTCGAGACTTGACTCGGACTAGTGATTTATGACTCGAGACTTGACTCGGACTAGAGATTTATGACTCGAGACTTGACTCGGACTAGTGATTTATGACTCGAGACTTGACTCGGACTAGAGATTTATGACTCGAAACTTGAGTCGGACTAATGATTTATGACTTGAGACTTGACTCTGACTAGTGATTTATGACTCGAGACTTGACTCGGACTAGTGATTTATGACTCGAGACTTGACTCGGACTAGTGATTTATGACTCGAGACTTGACTCGGACTAGAGATTTATGACTCGAGACTTGACTCGGACTAGTGATTTATGACTCGAGACTTGACTCGGACTAGAGATTTATGACTCGAAACTTGAGTCGGACTAATGATTTATGACTTGAGACTTGACTCTGACTAGTGATTTATGACCAGAGACTTGACTCGGACTAGTGATTTATGACTCGAGTCTTGACTCTGACTAGTGATTTATGACTCGAGACTTGACTCGGACTAGTGATTTATGACTCGAGACTTGACTCGAACTAGTGATTTATGACTCGAGACTTGACTCGGACTAGAGATTTATGACTCGAAACTTGAGTCGGACTAGTGATTTATGACTCGAGACTTGACTCGAACTAGTGATTTATGACTCGAGACTTGACTCGGACTAGAGATTTATGACTCGAAACTTGAGTCGGACTAGTGATTTATGACTCGAGACTTGACTCGGACTAGTGATTTATGACTCGAGACTTGACTCGGACTAGTGATTTATGACTTGAAACTTAACTCGGACTAATGATTTATGACTCGAGTTTTGACTCGTACTAGTGATGTGTGACTCGACACTTGACTCGGACTAGTGATTTATGACTCGAGACTTGACTCGGACTAGTGATGTGTGACTCGACACTTGACTCGGACTAGAGATTTATGACTCGAAACTTGACTCGGACTAGTGATGTGTGACTCGACACTTGACTCGGACTAGTGATGTGTGACTCGACACTTGACTCGGACTAGTGATGTGTGACTCGACACTTGACTCGGACTAGTGATGTGTGACTCGACACTTGACTCGGACTAGTGATTTATGACTTGAAACTTAACTCGGCCTAATGATTTATGACTCGAGTTTTGACTCGTACTAGTGATGTGTGACTCGAGACTTGACTCGGACTAGAGATTTATGACTCGAGTCTTGACTCGGACTAGTGATGTGTGACGAACAAAACAACAAGAGAAAGGAAGAGAGAAATCAAGAATGGTGACAAAGATGAGTAGAAATGAAGAGATAAGAGCAGGATGTGTGATGACACTGTTCAATATTGTGATGATGATATGACTTGTGATGAAGAAGAACATGTTTCAGTTTTCATACAGTTCCTGATGTGTTTATCACACATGCTCACATCACCATGAACATTACCCTGCATTGAAATCTAGAAACAGAACAAGTTAGAACATCACAAGTGTCACTCAAATGTCTTTGAATGTATTTGAGATCAGTAAATATGTGTCAACATACTGAACAGCACGACCCCAGCAGAAGTCAAAATAAACAAAGTTCAAGTGTCAGAACCTGCTGAAGACTGATGTCACTTAGAATCAGCTGCTTCATTGAAGAACAAACTGAAGACAAAACTTTGACTCTCTGGAGTCTCACCTCTGACTTTCACATTTCAGCTCTGAAGCTGTAGAAATGATGTTCTGACCTGAGAGTCTCCAGGTGACAGTGTGGACTCTTCAGTCCAGCAGACAGCAGCTCCACTCCTGGATCCTTCAGGTAGTTTTTACTCAGGTCCAGTTGAGTCAGACTAGAGGACGGAGAGCTGAGGACTGAGGACAGAAGTGAACAACTTCTCTCTGTCAGTCCACAGCAGGTCAGCCTGTGAAAGAGACGAGTGTCGTCAACAAGTGACTTTTTCTCTATTTTGACTTGAAAGACTTGATTTGAGGAAACACTGAACTCTTTACATTCATAAGATCATCACATGATTGTGTGAATATTTGAAGACTTTTCTATCAATCAGGATCAACTTGATCAAACACATGAAATAATGATGTTTTCATCAGTTCAACACTTTCCTGACTTTGTTTCATTATTTATAAAAGTGTCACATGATACACAGAGACTGTTGTGAGAGGATTGATGTTGTTTTTATACCAGAAACAAACACAAGAGAAGAAGAAAAACTAAAGTCACAATAGAAATAAATGAATAAAAGTGATTTATGACTCGAGACTTGACTCAAATTAGTGATTTATGACTCGAGACATGACTCGGACTAGTGATTTATGACTCGAGACTTGACTCAAATTAGTGATTTATGACTCGAGACTTGACTCAAATTAGTGATTTATGACTCGAGACATGACTCGGACTAGTGATTTATGACTCGAGACTTGACTCAAATTAGTGATTTATGACTCGAGACTTGACTCAAATTAGTGATTTATGACTCGAGACTTGACTCAAATTAGTGATTTATGACTCAAGACTTGACTCAAATTAGTGATTTATGACTCGAGACTTGACTCAAATTAGTGATTTATGACTCGAGACTTGACTCAAATTAGTGATTTATGACTCGAGACTTGACTCAAATTAGTGATTTATGACTCGAGACTTGACTCAAATTAGTGATTTATGACTCGAGACTTGACTCGGACTAGTGATTTATGACTCGAGACTTGACTCAAATTAGTGATTTATGACTCGAGACTTGACTCGGACTAGTGATTTATGACTCGAGACTTGACTCAAATTAGTGATTTATCACTCGAGACTTGACTCAAATTAGTTATTTATGACTCGAGACTTGACTCGGACTAGAGATTTATGACTCGAGACTTGACTCGGACTAGTGATTTATGACTCGAGACTTGATTCGGACTAGTGATTTATGACTCGAGACTTGACTCGGACTAGTGATTTATGACTCGAGACTTGACTCGGACTAGTGATTTATGACTCGAGACTTGACTCAGAGTAGTGATTTATAACTCGAGACTTGACTCGGACTGGTGATTTATGACTCAAGACTTGACTCTGACTAGTGATTTATGACTCGAGACTTGACTCGGACTAGTGATTTATGACTCGAGACTTGACTCGGACTAGAGATTTATGACTCGAAACTTGAGTCGGACTAATGATTTATGACTCGAGACTTGACTCTGACTAGTGATTTATGACTCGAGACTTGACTCGGACTAGAGATTTATGACTCGAAACTTGAGTCGGACTAATGATTTATGACTCGAGACTTGACTCGGACTAGTGATTTATGACTCGAGACTTGACTCGGACTAGAGATTTATGACTCGAAACTTGAGTCGGACTAATGATTTATGACTCGAGACTTGACTCTGACTAGTGATTTATGACTCGAGACTTGACTCTGACTAGTAATTTATGACTCGAGACTTGACTTGGACTAGGGATTTATGACTCGAGACTTGACTCTGACTAATGATTTATGACTCGAGTCTTGACTCTGACTAGTGATTTATGACTCGAGACTTGACTCGGACTAATGATTTATGACTCGAGACTTGACTCGGACTAATGATTTATGACTCGAGTCTTGACTCTGACTAGTGATTTATGACTCGAGACTTGACTCGGACTAGTGATTTATGACTCGAGACTTGACTCGGACTAGTGATTTATGACTCGAGACTTGACTCGGACTAGAGATTTATGACTCGAGACTTGACTCGGACTAGTGATTTATGACTCGAGACTTGACTCGGACTAGAGATTTATGACTCGAAACTTGAGTCGGACTAATGATTTATGACTTGAGACTTGACTCTGACTAGTGATTTATGACTCGAAACTTGAGTCGGACTAATGATTTATGACTTGAGACTTGACTCTGACTAGTGATTTATGACTCGAGACTTGACTGGGACTAGTGATTTATGACTCGAGTCTTGACTCTGACTAGTGATTTATGACTCGAGACTTGACTCTGACTAGTGATTTATGACTCGAGACTTGACTGGGACTAGTGATTTATGACTCGAGCCTTGACTCTGACTAGTGATTTATGACTCGAGACTTGACTCGGACTAGTGATTTATGACTCGAGACTTGACTCGAACTAGTGATTTATGACTCGAGACTTGACTCGGACTAGAGATTTATGACTCGAAACTTGAGTCGGACTAGTGATTTATGACTCGAGACTTGACTCGGACTAGTGATTTATGACTCGAGACTTGACTCGAACTAGTGATTTATGACTCGAGACTTGACTCGGACTAGAGATTTATGACTCGAAACTTGAGTCGGACTAGTGATTTATGACTCGAGACTTGACTCGGACTAGTGATTTATGACTCGAGACTTGACTCGAACTAGTGATTTATGACTCGAGACTTGACTCGGACTAGAGATTTATGACTCGAAACTTGAGTCGGACTAGTGATTTATGACTCGAGACTTGACACCGACTAGTGATTTATGACTCGAGACTTGACTCGGACTAGTGATTTATGACTTGAAACTTAACTCGGACTAGTGATTTATGACTCGAGACTTGACTCGAACTAGTGATTTATGACTCGAGACTTGACTCGGACTAGAGATTTATGACTCGAAACTTGACTCGAACTAGTGATTTATGACTCGAGACTTGACTCGGACTAGTGATTTATGACTCGAGACTTGACTCGGACTAGTGATTTATGACTTGAAACTTAACTCGGACTAATGATTTATGACTCGAGTCTTGACTCTGACTAGTGATTAATGACTCGAGACTTGACTCGGACTAATGATTTATGACTCGAGACTTGACTCGGACTAATGATTTATGACTCGAGTCTTGACTCTGACTAGTGATTTATGACTCGAGACTTGACTCGGACTAGTGATTTATGACTCGAGACTTGACTCGGACTAGTGATTTATGACTCGAGACTTGACTCGGACTAGAGATTTATGACTCGAGACTTGACTCGGACTAGTGATTTATGACTCGAGACTTGACTCGGACTAGAGATTTATGACTCGAAACTTGAGTCGGACTAATGATTTATGACTCGAGACTTGACTCGGACTAGAGATTTATGACTCGAGACTTGACTCGGACTAGTGATTTATGACTCGAGACTTGACTCGGACTAGTGATTTATGACTCGAGACTTGACTCGAACTAGTGATTTATGACTCGAGACTTGACTCGGACTAGAGATTTATGACTCGAAACTTGAGTCGGACTAGTGATTTATGACTCGAGTTTTGACTCGTACTAGTGATGTGTGACTCGACACTTGACTCGGACTATTGATGTGTGACTCGACACTTGACTCGGACTAGTGATGTGTGACTCGACACTTGACTCGGACTAGTGATGTGTGACTCGACACTTGACTCGGACTAGTGATGTGTGACTCGACACTTGACTCGGACTAGTGATGTGTGACTCGACACTTGACTCGGACTAGTGATGTGTGACTCGACACTTGACTCGGACTAGTGATGTATGACTCGACACTTGACTCGGACTAGTGATGTGTGACTCGACACTTGACTCGGACTAGTGATGTGTGACGAACAAAACAACAAGAGAAAGGAAGAGAGAAATCAAGAATGGTGACAAAGATGAGTAGAAATGAAGAGATAAGAGCAGGATGTGTGATGACACTGTTCAATATTGTGATGATGATATGACTTGTGATGAAGAAGAACATGTTTCAGTTTTCATACAGTTCCTGATGTGTTTATCACACATGCTCACATCACCATGAACATTACCCTGCATTGAAATCTAGAAACAGAACAAGTTAGAACATCACAAGTGTCACTCAAATGTCTTTGAATGTATTTGAGATCAGTAAATATGTGTCAACATACTGAACAGCACGACCCCAGCAGAAGTCAAAATAAACAAAGTTCAAGTGTCAGAACCTGCTGAAGACTGATGTCACTTAGAATCAGCTGCTTCATTGAAGAACAAACTGAAGACAAAACTTTGACTCTCTGGAGTCTCACCTCTGACTTTCACATTTCAGCTCTGAAGCTGTAGAAATGATGTTCTGACCTGAGAGTCTCCAGGTGACAGTGTGGACTCTTCAGTCCAGCAGACAGCAGCTCCACTCCTGGATCCTGCAGGTTCAAGTTGTAACTCAGGTCCAGTTGAGTCAGACTAGAGGACGGAGAGCTGAGGACTGAGGACAGAAGTGAACAACTTCTCTCTGTCAGTCCACATAAGTTCAGCCTGTGAAAGAGACGAGTGTCGTCAACAAGTGACTTTTTCTCTATTTTGACTTGAAAGACTTGATTTGAGGAAACACTGAACTCTTTACATTCATAAGATCATCACATGATTGTGTGAATATTTGAAGACTTTTCTATCAATCAGGATCAACTTGATCAAACACATGAAATAATGATGTTTTCATCAGTTCAACACTTTCCTGACTTTGTTTCATTATTTATAAAAGTGTCACATGATACACAGAGACTGTTGTGAGAGGATTGATGTTGTTTTTATACCAGAAACAAACACAAGAGAAGAAGAAAAACTAAAGTCACAATAGAAATAAATGAATAAAAGTCATGAGAAAAACAAAGATGTTTGTAGATTATTTTTGAAGGTTGTTTATCAATCAATACATCGATCAACTTGTTTTCATCTGGTGACACCTTTTATTTGTGATTCATGAAAATGTCTCAATTGAAGATTTCTATCAAGTTTTCTTTCTATAAACTTGTTATTTTCTACTTCTAATTATGTTTTCATTCATCAAAGTCTTCAAAGTTTCCCTCCATCATTGTTCAAACATGTGTCGTTTCTTTAAATCTCCAGGTTTCAAATGTTTTCTCTGTATTTCCAGGTTTGAATATGGAGGCCTGCGAGGGTCAAATCAAGAGTTTACTCACCTTTTCATTGATATTTGGAAATAATCTCCTTCCATGTTTCAAGACAATACTTTTGGCAGAGATGGAGACTCGAGTCACACCTATGACTCGTGACTGAGACTCGGAATTTGTGACTCGAGTCAACAGGGACTTATTTATAGTGACTCGACTCATACTAGTTATTTGTGACTCAAGTGTCGACTAGGACTAGTGATTTATGACTTAAGACTTGACCTAAACTAGTGATTTGTGACTCAAACCTGAGTCGTCCTTGTGATTTGTGGCTTGAGAGTCGACTCAGATTCTGGATCTGTTACTTGAGACTTGACTCGGACTAGTTATTTGTCTCTTCAGTGTTCACTGGGACTAGGAATGTGTGACTTGATATGAGAATTAACTTTAACTTGTGACTCGACACTTGAATCGGACTTGTAACTATAAACTTGACTCAGACTCGTGTTCTCTGACTCAAGACTTGACTCGGACTGGTGATTTGTAATTCGAAACTTGCCCCCAATGAGTTATTTCTGACTAGAGAGTCGACTCAGACAAGTTATTAGTGACTCGACACTTGACCTGGAATAGTGATGTGTGACTCGAGAGTCGACTCCTACTAGTTACTTGCGACTCAAGAGTCGACTTGAACTTGTGATTTGTGACTCAAGAGTTGATTCATGCTAGTGATTTATGACTCGAGAGTCGACTCCTCTAATTGATTTGTGACTTGAACTCAGGATTATTTACTGTAGACTCGACTTGACAAAACTCTCTGGAGTCTCACCTCTGACTTTCACATTTCAGCTCTGAAGCTGTAGAAATGATGTTCTGACCTGAGAGTCTCCAGGTGACAGTGTGGACTCTTCAGTCCAGCAGACAGCAGCTCCACTCCTGGATCCTTCAGGTCGAAGTTTCTACTCAGGTCCAGTTGAGTCAGACTAGAGGACGGAGAGCTGAGGACTGAGGACAGAAGTGAACAACTTCTCTCTGTCAGTCCACAGTCTCTCAGCCTGAAAAAAATGAAACAGGAAATCAAACGTTGATGTTTATATCTTCAGAGATGTTCCAATGATCCACTTACAGAACTTTATGTGAAGCTTGAACCATCGGCAGAAGCCTCTCAAGAACCTCCTCTGAAGCAGAGTATTTCTTCAGGTCAAACTCGTCCAGATGTTCCTCTGAGGACAGTAAGATGAAGGCCAGGGTGGACCATTGAGCAGGAGACAGTTGATCTGTGGAGAGACGTCCTGATCTCAGCTGCTGTTGGACCTCCTCCACCAGAGAAGTGTCCTTCACTTCATTCAGACAGTGGAACAGGTTGATGATTCTCTCTGGAGACACATTCTCACTGATCTTCTTCTTAATGAGCTTTGCTGTGTCCTGATTGGTCCAAGAGCTTCTTCCTGTTTGTTTCAATAAACCTGTCAGGAGACTCTGGCTGGTCTGCAGAGAAAGACCCAGAAGGAAGCGCAGGAACAAGTCCAGATGTCCATTTGGACTTTCTACAGCATCATTGATTTCTTTCTGGTAGAACTTTTCTATGTCAACGATTCTTGACTGCAGGTTGACTTCAGAGTTGAAGAACTTCTGGTGAACATGAAGAGCAGCCAGAAACTCCTGAAGACTCAGGTGGATGAAGCAGAACATCTGGTCCTGGTACAGTCCTCTCTCCTCTCTGAAGATCTGAGTGAAGACTCCTGAGTGAAGTGAAGCAGCTGTGATGTCGATGTCACTCTCTGTCAGGTCTGATTCATAGAAGACCAAGTTTCCTTTCTTCAGGTGCTCAAAAGCCAGTTTTCCCAGAGACTCCATCATCTTGCTGCTCTCAGGATCCCAAACTGTGTCTGTCCAAGCTGCTCCATGGTACTTCAGCTTCTTGACTTTGGACAGAACCACCAGGAAGTAGATGAACATCTCAGTCAGGGTGTTGGGCAGCTGTCCTGTGTCTCCGCTCTTCAACATGTCCTCCAGAACTGTGGCAGTGATCCAGCAGAAGATCGGGATGTGACACATGATGTGGAGGCTTCGGGAGTTCTTGATGTGAGAGATGATGGTGCTGGTCTGCTCCTCATCACTGGACCTCTTCCTGAAGTACTCCTCCTTCTGGAGGTCAGTGAACCCTCTGACCTCTGTCACCATGTCCACACACTCAGGAGGGATCTGATTGGCTGCTGCAGGTCGTGTGGTCATCCAGAGACGAGCTGAGGGAAGAAGATTCCCTCTGATGAGGTTTGTCAGGAGGACGTCTACTGAGGTGGACTCTGTAGCTGCTGTGAGGACCCGACTGTTGAGGAAGTCCAGAGGGAGTCGACACTCGTCCAGACCGTCAAGGATGAACAGAACCTGGAGTCCTTCAAAACTGCTGAGATCTTTGGTTTCAGGAAAGAAAAGATGAACAAGTTCCACCAAACTCAACTTCTTCTCTTTCAGCAGGTTCAGCTCTCTGAAGGTGAAAGGAAACATGAAGTGGAAGTTCTGGTGAGCTTTGCCTTCAGTCCAGTCCAGAGTGACCTTCTGTGTCAGGAGGGTCTTCCCAATTCCAGCCACGCCCTTCGTCAGCAGGCTCCTGATTGGTGGGTCTCTCTCAGGTGAGGCTTTAAAGAGGTCTTCTTGTCTGATGGTGGTTTCTGGTCTGGTCTGGTTCCTGGTGGCTGCTTCGATCTGTCGGACCTCGTGCTCCTGGTTGACCTGGTCTGTGCCCCCCTCAGTGATGTAGAGCTCCGTGTAGATCTGATTCAGAGGAGCAGAGTTTCCTGCTTTAGCGACCCCCTCAGACACACTGTGGAACTTCTTCTTCAGGCTCCTCTTCAGCAGTCGTTGAATCTTTTCTACACGACTTCCTGAAGAAGAGAAGTCACATGAGTCACAAGATTCTAAAAGCTGAAGATCAATCTTCTCAGCAGCTGCAGGAATTTCAATCTCGAATGTTCTAATAGATTCAAGACTTCATTTTCAGCAGGTTGAAGGTTCAAATCCTCTTACTTCCCCACAGAAGACCAGCAAGCTCCTCCTGCTTCATGCTCCTCAGGAGGTTCAGGATGATCTTCAGGAAAGCTTCTCTGTTGCTCCTCATCTGCTCCTCTTCACACTTCAACTGCTCCTCTTCCTCATCATCCAGGTGTTTCTGTTCACCTGGTCTGAGAAACTTCTTCACTCTCTCCAGTTCCTCCTTCACCAGGGTCATGACCTTGTCCTCCAGCAGCTGAAACACAAACATGTGACTTGATCATGTGACCTACAGAGGTCACCAGAGGTATGTCTCAGTCCAAGTCTAACCAGGACCTGTTGAGCAATACTTTCTTCAAGAGTAGGACCAGAGAGTCTGAGTCACATTCAAATCTCATCTTCTCTCTAAAACTAAACAAGAGTCTCAGCCACACCAGACCTTCTACTTCATGTATGAAGCTGACAGGTGGAGTTGTCCAGGATCAGAGCTTCATGAAGCAGCAGAAGCAGCTGACTGGTGAGTTAGCAGCTGTTGTAGTCAGCAGGTGAGGCTGAAGAACATACCTGAAGTGTGGAGTCCACATCTGTCTGATGCTGCTGGACACACTGGAGACTGAGAACATCCGAGACCTGCTGATCCTCTCTGTGAAGAACATCAGGCCGTCAATAAGTTCTGTCTACTTCTACAAGGACACCAATGATCTGAGCAAGACTCTGACTCTTCCATGTGCAGACCACCTAAGATAGAATCTTCCACATTCATGGAAAACCAGGTGAAACACAAGTTTGTCTCACACTTCAGTCGTGATTTCATTCTCATGGCTGCAGTTTGTTGCTTCTTCTCTTGTGAGTCGACTTTCCTCCACGACTGTCTGCAGCACTTTTGACGAGCAGTTCGTGAAGCTCAATAAAAGAGAAGTTTTGAGCTGCATTGACTCATGAACATCTTCAGTTGAAGTCACCAAGAGTCACTAACTGCTGATAGAAACACACACAGCTGTGAGTGAAAGAATGATTGTTGAGGATCAACTAACAGTCTTTGACGACTCAAACATTCCCTCAATCATTGAATCAGTGACTCTTAAATCACTTGAAGTATTTTCTCTTATCAGTGACCTTCATCTGAGGCGCTCATATGATCCACGTGAAGGTTGCATCACAAGAAAAACACTCAAATCAAACTTGACTTTTGATGAATATTTCATCACGTTTGTTGTGTGTCAAGTTTCACAAGACTTCAGGTGGAGGAGAAGAAAAGTAGTTGCACTATTTAGAATTCTTCTTCTTGACTCAACAACTGAAGAGACTGTTGGTCGTCACATGATACAAACTTCTTCAACAACAGATGGAATGATCCAGTGAAATGAATTCACTGTATTTGACATCAAGTTGTGGATTTCTTCATGAGTCCAACAGCACCTGTCTGTCCCACAGCAGCTGCACATGCAATATTCTGTGGTGAATGTAAAATAAACATTCAATTGAAATACTGCAAACACTGCCATTAATTCTCACCCTCTCTGTCTCTCTTTCACCAGCAGTTTCCACTGCTTCGATGATGACACCCAGCTCTACCTTCCATGCAAACCCAACTCGTCACTTCCACCCCCACACTGGAACTCTCTCTCCCTCTTTACAGCTCAGCTCAAAACCACCTGTATTGTGTGATTTTATTGTATTTGTGATTTTATTGTGCAGCGACCTTGAGTCTCCTGAGAGGTGGTTTTAAATAAGATTTATTATTATTATTATTTTCTTCTTCCTCTCATGTGTATAGATATACTGTATAGTTTTCTCTGCATATTTAAATAACCACTAGATGTTCTCATGTTGCTCCTGTTGTCTCTCACCTCTGATGCTTCTGTTCACCTTTGAAGTCAATTGCTCTTCCCATAGATCTGTCACTCTTCAGAGACACACAGCTGGGAGCAGGTCCAGGTCCAGGTCCAGGTCCAGGTCCAGGTCCAGGTCCAGCAGATGTACGTAGCTTTGATCTGAACACACACAAGTAGCAGTAAGAAAATGTTTCCAGTATTTGAAGGTGTGATGTGTTACGACGCCCACTGATCAGATTTAGCCTCTAACAGAAAAGGTGAGCTCCAAGTACCGTAACTTTGGTTGTTTTGTTTGGATGTTTTAAAAACCTAACTTTAAAAACCTAACTCATTGTTGCAAAATGATGAGATTTTTGCTCGGCCTACTTGCCCATGAGTGGCTTTTCCTTGTGTTGCCCTTTTGTTTCTGTGAGCCAGTATTTAAGTTGATTATTATTATTATTATTATTATTATTCAAAAGTGTTAAAACTAAGATGTGTTATTCCTTTTTTTTCTTATTTCTTTTGGAATAGAGGGGAGATTCATCAACGAACGCATGTCACTCGCACGGTTGCACAAGGTGAAAGTAAGTGGTCCACACGTGTCACTTGTCCGTGAGCGGTTGCGCGCATCGTACGTGGTAAGTGAGTTATATGTGCTTTTAATGTACGATCCCAGTGCGATTGTTGTTACACGTTATTGTACGGATGTCCCAATTAGCAGTGTGCAAAAATGTAGTGCGCAATGAGCACTGTGCACTCAAATGGCCGGAAAATTGAGTGTGGATCGATTCCACCTGTAACCCACTGTTTACACTGAGTGATGTGCTTTGTGTTGTGCTTGATTTAAATGTATTATATTCAAATGATGAACCCTTTAACTTATCATTGAATATTTATTTTCGGTGATGGCATGACTGTCAGCTGAGACTGGGACTTTTTAAACAATGTTTTACAGCGTGACACAGCGAGTTTTTGATGGAGGACAACGGCGATCCGAGAGTGTGAACAACAGAATCAAGCATTGGTGATTGTTCTGTCAGACAGTCGAGACCAAGCGTCCAGAGCAGAGTTAAAGAGTTTGGCGGTATTGCGCAACTCGCGTAACAACTTGTTGACGTCTCACAGCTGACAGGATCGCCAACACCACCTGAAGCCGGTTAGCTGGATAAGCTAACCAACCACCTCCAAGTCCCCTCGACTAGGAACCCGCGCCGATCCACCAGATGCTCAGGTACCTTTTTATTTACTGGCTTTGCGAAGCGAAGCGGCCTCATCGTTTTTGGACTCAACGCGCCCGAGCGACGATTCAGGCCTGCAACGTTTATTTTGAATACTGATGGACAAACTGGTGACTATTTTGAGTTTGCACTGCTTTATCAAGTAACATCTTTAGTTTAAATTGATTGTGGGGTTTTGTGTGCCTTTGTCTATTATAAGTAAATTGGCGAATTCGGGGTCCTGCATTCTACTAGGTAGAGCAGGATCGCTACACACCCTTAACAGCCGCCATCTTAGTGACGTAGATGAAGCTAAACTGAAGCTACGTCACTGACGACGCATCTTTGGAGCAGATACCGACGTAAATGTCTAGAGAAAACACTCATTTTACCACAAAACAACAGTAATCAATTTTCAAAAAAGTGCTGTCAAGTGTCGTTGATAGTGTTCTAACAGGCCTGGATGCTTTAACAGTTTTCTCCCGACAACAGCCAGGCGGAAAAATAAAAAACACTGAACACTGCAAAAAATCACGAGACACTTCCTCACCTTAATCACATGCAATATTCTGTGGTGAATGTAAAACAAATATTTAAGTGCAATACTGCAAACACTGCTTTAATTCTCTCCCTCTCTGTCTCTCTTTCCTTCTTCCTCTCATGTGTATAGATATACTGTATAGTTTTCTCTGCATATTTAAATAACTACTAGATGTTCTCATGTTGCTCCTGTTGTCTCTCACCTCTGATGCTTCTGTTCACCTTTGAAGTCAATTATTCTTCTCATAGACCCGTCACTCTTCAGAGACACACAGCTGGGAGCAGGTCCAGGTCCAGGTCCAGGTCCAGGTCCAGGTCCAGGTCCAGGTCCAGCAGATGTACGTAGCTTTGATCTGAAAACACACAAGTTTCAGTGAGAAAATGATTCCAGTATTTGAAGGTCTGACAGGAGAAGTGATCTTCTCACCTCTGAGCTCTGGTCTGACTGTCATGGTCTTCACCCTGAAGTTTTTTAGAGGGAGGATCTTCCTCCTCTGTGTCCACACCTGCACACAAACACAACAGCATCATGGATCTGAATGTTTGTGTCACTTGTTTAAACACAACATTCTTTGTTCCACTTCAATTTGTTTTATTTCTTTTTTGCATGTTTTCATTTATTCAATCAACACATTATCACGATGAAGATTCATTTATTCACCTCACGACCAAACTGTTGATTCATTCATTCACCTCACGACCAAACTGTTGATTCATTCATTCACCTCACGACCACACTCTTGATTCATTTATTCACCTCACGACCAAACTGTTGATTCATTCATTCACCTCACGACCACACTCTTGATTCATTTATTCACCTCACGACCAAACTGTTGATTCATTCATTCACCTCACGACCACACTCTTGATTCATTCATTCACCTCACGACCAAAGTGTTGATTCATTCATTCACCTCACGACCACACTCTTGATTCATTCATTCACCTCACGACCAAACTGTTGATTCATTCATTCACCTCACGACCACACTCTTGATTCATTTATTCACCTCACGACCAAACTGTTGATTCATTCATTCACCTCACGACCACACTCTTGATTCATTCATTCACCTCACGACCAAACTGTTGATTCATTCATTCATCTCACGACCACACACTTGATTCATTCATTCACCTCACGACCACACGCTTGATTCATTCATTCACCTCCCGACCAGACTCTTGATTCATTCATTCACCTCACGACCACACTCTTGATTCATTCATTCACCTCAAGACCACAGTTTTGGTTCATTTATTCACCTCACGACCACACTCTTGGTTAATTCATTCACCTCACGACCACACTCTTGATTCATTTATTCACCTCACGACCACACTCTTGATTAATTCATTCACCTCACGACCAAACTGTTGATTCATTCATTCATCTCACGACCACACTCTTGATTCATTCATTCACCTCACGACCACACTCTTGATTCATTCATTCACCTCCTGACCAGACTCTTGATTCATTCATTCACCTCACGACCACACTCTTGATTCATTCATTCACCTCACGACCACACTCTTGATTCATTTATTCACCTCACAACCACACTCTTGATTAATTCATTCACCTCAAGGCCACAATCTTGATTCATTCATTCACCTCACGACCACACTTTTGATTCATTTATTCACCTCAAGGCCACAATCTTGATTCATTCATTCACTTCACGACCACACTCTTGATTCATTCATTCACTCTTGCTGGGCAGACATGATAGATTGTAGACGGTGAGAAAGTCACTGACCTGTGAGCAGCTCTCTGCTCTGAAGACTTGTGTCCATGTTTGTAGATGAAACTTCCAGGTGAGCTCAGCTCCTTCTGATCCAGACTCAGGGAAACACTGATCGATGAAAACGCCCGTGAGTGAGGGGGTGTGTCCTGTCAGAGACCAACAGTGCAACATTGTTTGTTGATTCACACGGTTACAATATGAAAACAAAACATTTACCACGAGGGTCAAGACGTCTCTGTTTTACACTTTTTTGTCAAAATGTTCAAGTAGAGGAAAGAATCCAGGAGTGGTCACGAGCGCTTCAACATGAGGGCCATTGAGATTAATAATCTAATCCACCCCGATATTAATGTATTTTTAATTTAACCCTATCACTGTCTTTGTAAAATAGATGTACTTTATTGATTAATTTTAACAAAATACCATAGCAGACATTGATATAAACCCAGTATAATTATTTCAAGTACAAAAGTGAAATAGTGGACGTCATTAAAATAGATAAAACACACTTCTACTCTTACACTCAATGTGACTCTTATATGGAGGTTCACAGCAAACTAAACTCTCCTCTGAACCACATCCTTCAAGAACAGGCACCAGAGTAAAGTTAGTCAAATGGTGGATATTGGACATATATTCAATGCACCAGATCGGAGTCTCTCACTTGAAGCAATTCTACTTCAGTACGTGTCAGTTAGGGACCGTCAACAAATTCAATGTCATTTTTTTAATATCATTTTTCAATAGCTTCCTAGAAATGTGACCTATTGATGTCAGATCAACTTTAAATCTTAGGGGGACACATGATACATAAAGATGACTGACTTATATTACAGCAAGATTAATAACTTGTATTCATTAATATTAGTACATGTTTCTGCAATTAGCGCTTGGACTCACTAGTAATTGGCGGGGTTCGAATTTAACACATAACTTGCCGCGACCGTCCTCCACATTTGCCGTAATGCCCTGAAAAATATACCTGAGCAACAAGTTGCCGTGAGAGCCCTTGGTTTTTAATTTGTTAATAAATACTGGTAGCGTTATTGTTTTGCCGAATGAACATAATTAAATCTTCCCGACTTGACTGTTATTTAACATTTTCAACTGTTCAAAATCTAACGGTAAAAGGTAAACAACATGGGTTCAGCCATTTTGGAAGCTTGTATCAAAGGTCAACCGACGACAGAAACAGTGAACGGCTCCGAGTGATACACTCGTTACATCAGCGTCTCCAAGGAGGTCAGGAGGTCAATGTTGGTCGGGCAGCCAACTTGAAAATGCCGAGCAAGGAAAGGGTGAAAAAAGGAAAGACGAGGAATTACAGGCTGTTGGGGGAAAAAATGTAGCAAAATACACAACTTGTTTGGGTTTATTTCATTGTTTCAAAGTATTTAGTGGTTCGTTTGCCCTCGAAACTTGCTTCCTAAACCTGTCGATGTAGTTTATGTGTGTGTTTATTTTGATTCGTGGCTGTCAGCGACAAAGTGTGTAACATACGTGGATTTGAATATTTTTTGTAAACATTGAATACAAGCTGCACATGAAAACAATAATATTTATGGTATGATAATTGCATGGTGTTTTATATATTTGTTTATAATTTCCTCTACAATATATCTATATCTACATCTACATCTATACATATAGATATATTGAGGGACTTCGTGAAGATTTGTTGTAATACATATTTGTTATAAATGAATAATTACTAGCAGTATTAGCACAAGATGTTAATGCATAGCTGATATGCTAAAATGATCTTATGTCAAACCCGAGTGCATTATTTAAAAATGTTATTGCATTATTTGTTGTAAGTAAAATAAATGACTAAAGAAATATATATTGAAGTTGTCATTTTACTTTTTTGTTGTTTTCAATAGGTGTTAACAAGAGCATGATATACTGTATATATATCTATAGATATATATAGATATATATATCTATATATACACACATTAGCTTTGGTGCCGCTACTTCGAAAGAAATGTTTGCGTTGGTGCCCTAAAACGTGTACTCTTCTTTAAGGCAACACTTTGACTTTGGCCTTGACCTTAAAAAGTTTAAATTCAAAGCCTGATTTGGACTTGAGGATCGGCACACACCCATGCTGGGGCCGGTTTCATATTAAAGTAAAATTCATGTTACTTTGGATTAGAAGTTCTCAGCTGTACTTCAGATCGTTCCTACACACTGAGGAAAACAAAACAAATCCTCACATGATGCCAGCAAGTCTCCATTCAAAGACGAGATCTGCGACAAAGTCACGAGTTAAGCCGAGTCGAGAAATCTTCTATCATGATATGGATGATCTTATATCACCATTAGATTTACCACGATATAGATTTTCAGAGAATAATATACAAATATTGTCCAACATACACAGAAACTGCTACATTTTTCTCTCCCTGTGTTTGAAACCATGTTGTCATGGTTAATGTCAGTAGTGGATACAAATACTAGTACATTAGATACTTCAATACCGATTCTTAACTATGATTAAAGAAAAACACACAGTACTTTTTAGTTCACAACTTTAATAACAATAACAATCAATTTTATTATGTTTCTTTCTTTATCTTTACAATATTTATTCCTTTATCTTTATCACTGTTTCATGTGACGTGTGCAGATACAGTATATTTATCTTTATGAGATGTATTTATTCATCAGTTACTTAATGTTTGTTTGTTTTATTGTTTTATTTAAGCACACTTGACATACTTGGTGTTTTCAAATGAACAATACTTTGAAACTGTGATTTAAGAAGTAACAATACCTGTAACTTGTAGTTTTCCTAACATTCTCTGTTGTTCCTCCTCCACCGGTTTGCAAGATGGAAAGTATGTCATTTGACATGCGAGTCATTCAGAGGCAGTAGGTGCAGTTTTTGACCACAAACATTGTAACAGAGACACATTAATTGAGTCCGTAAATCAACGTATGCATGTCCATCAAATATAATGTTACTATCCTGGTGTACAATAGCTCATGCTTTACACAGAAACTCTCATTTCAAATGGTTTAATTGAGGCAAACATTTTTAAAGGTGACACTTTTTTCCTGATTTAGGTGACATTTAAGACTGCACAGTATTATATGTTCAATACATGGTTCTCAGTGAAATTTAGACAAATGAATACATATTTTTCAAATGTAAAGCATGAAAGTAGCTTGTATTTACCACTGTATAGAATTCTGCAACACTTCTGCTTGCGATGATGATCACATGTCAATGCTGACGAAGTCTCCACAGATGAGAACATCAGACAAAAATACAAATGTGTTGATACACTTCCTCACAGTAAAGAGAAAGACAAGTTTGCGTCTGGTTTATTTACAATCTCCGTCCTCTAACTGCTTTGTTATCGTTTTATCCTCGTCTCTGAGAAGCTTATGAACTCTCACCCAGCTGGGTGTAGTTCACTTCCTATAGAGGTGTGGATCCCCACCGCACTTCCTCCTTTTTAACTCGGCAGAGAAGCTCCTGACAGTGAAAAGATCACAGTGGAATGTAATGATGGCGAATAAATATTTACAATCTTATAACATCAGGTACAGCAGAACCTGACGTCAACGATACAAGACAAATCAACTACATTAAGGCTCAATAATATAAATAATAACAAAGTTTACAGGTTTTCTGTCATTGATTCCTTTTCCTTTTAAAAAGAATGATCTTCGTCTCTTTTTCAAACATTATTAGAGACAAACAAACAAACCCATGACTTTGATTCAGTTCAATCATGGAACACAGATAAAGTTAGTTTAATCCCATCAAATATAAAGACAAGTTAAAAGTGACGTGAACACGGAGAACAGAATAATAACAGATACAAATACACCGTAAATATCTTGATTTATGACACTCGGAACATGACATTAGATGAAGTTCACTTACTTTGACTTTCGTTTTGTCCAAGAACCAGGATGTTCACTTCTGTGGATTAATGTTGTTGTTTTGTCGCTTTTGTTGTGAGTTCGTCGATCACCGAAGTTGTTCCGTGTTTTATTTGTTAGTTTTTGTTGTTAATACACTAAAAATACACCGAGATTCTTCTTTAAACATGTATCTGATGCGATCATATTACTAACTGCGTAGCAGTGAGCGACACAAGTTAGTGTTCATCACACAGCTCCCGTTCCGGTTACTCATTTTCAAAATAAAACGGTTTTACTTTGAAACCGGAAACTATGTCACGAACCAACCCGCGCAGAAATGATCAGCGACATATGATGTAAAGACTCGGACAAAGACTAGTCTGGAGCGAATATCTGTCCAACATGTGACTCGTTTTGAACAGAACAGTGTTGAATTGAACAGGACTTAATGCAAGGAAGTGTGAAAGTGAAATATGTTCAAACAAGACAAGAAAACAAGAATAATACTAAGATATCATCAGATACATACTCTGGATACAGTACACAATACTTCTACTTACTTCTACTGCCACTCAAAAGGATGGAAACCAACAGATGGATGATGAATGTTGTTCTCAAAACACGAACGGATGTCGCTGCAGCGACAGAGAAAGTGAAAGTACTTCTGAAATCTTCTTCTATAGCAGTTAAAGGTGCACCAGCACCACCTGCTGGTACAGAGTGTCATTTCACTTTTACTTTACTAGTAGATCATCATTGAAGGCGCCGACGAGGACGGCTGCCTCTTCCAGTAGCTCCGCAGCAATTTCTATAATTTTCTGTTTTTTATTAATTTTTTACTATAATCTTTTTAAATGGATACTTTTGAACATGGAAAGAATCGTCTTGTTTACTCAAGAGAGGATCTACTGTCGCTGAAGTCAATGGCACGGGCTGGAGATCGCCACAAGATCCCGATCGAACTTCAGCGCCGTTACAGAGGCTGTCGGGCAGGGAGGAGGCTAAAGGCTAAGCTAACGGACAATCGGAGACGTCACAGACCAACGATCCCAACGATCACGATGGGGAACGTCAATTCACTGACGAATAAGATGGACGAGCTGTCTGCCCTCAACAACCAGCGGATCTACAGAGAGAGCAGCTTGTTGATCTTCACGGAGACGTGGCTCACTCAACTGACTCCGGACTCACACGTGGATCTGCCTGGTTTCAGCTCCGTCAGAGCGGACAGAGACGCGCGTGTGGGAAGCGCAGAGGAGGAGGTCTGATCATGTACGTGAATAAACGCTGGTGTAGCCCGGGACACGTTACTGTAAAGAAAGTCTCTTGTTGTCAAGATTTAGAACTGTTGGCTGTCAGCATGCGTCCATATTATCTACCGCGTGAGTTCAGTCACGTGATCGCGCTGTGTGTCTACATTCCTCCGAGCGCTGCGGCTGCATCTGCCTGTGAGAAGATCCACACAATGACAGCTCGACTTCAGAATCAACATCCTGACGCGTTTATCATCATCTCTGGAGACTTTAATCATGCCAACCTGGACTCTACTCTGCCTACTTTCCATCAGGCCGTGGATTGTCCCACCAGGAATAACAGGACAATTGACCTTCTTTATTCCAACTTGAAGGACGCCTACAGAGCCAAACCTCTTCCTCCACTTGGAAGGTCCGATCACAACCTGGTCCACCTTCAGTCACAGTACACTCCTCTGGTGCAGAGACAGACTGTGACCACTAAGACAATCAGAAAGTGGACACCAGCTGTGGAGGACGCCATCAGAGACTGCTTTGAAACAACAGACTGGGATGTGCTGCTGAGGTCTCATGGTGAGGACATCGAGGGACAGACACACTGTCTAACAGATTATTTAAATTTCTGCTTGGACGTTGTCGCCCCTACTAAGACTGTCCGCTGTTACCCTAATAATAAACCGTGGGTAACAAAGGAGGTCAAGGATGTCCTTAACAGGAAGAAAGTGGCATTCAGGAGCAGAGACAGGGACGCCATGAGGTCAGCTCAGCAGGAGGTGAAGCGATGCTTGAAGGAGGCAAAGGACACCTACAGGAGGAGATTGGAGGAGAAGCTGAGCCGAGAAGAAATAAGAGAGGTCTGGGATGGTGTTAAAACCATCACTGGACACAAGACCAAGGCCTCTCTGACTGCAGTGGACACGGTGGATGAGGCAAATGGACTGAACAACTTTTTCAACAGGTTTGAGCAGGTCACCTCACCCTCACTGCTGCCCGCCTCAGGACCTGCCCCACCTTCTTGTGCCAGCTCCACAGAACCACTTCCCAGCTTCACCTCACTCCAGGTACAGGATGTACTTCGGAGGATTCGTCCAGGGAAGGCTGCTGGTCCTGATAAGGTGTCTGCTCGACTGCTAAAGACCTGCGCTGCTGAACTAGCTGAGCCACTCCAGCATGTCTTCAACCTCAGTCTACGGCTGGGGAAAGTACCAACTCTGTGGAAGACTTCCTGTATCGTTCCAGTCCCTAAAAAGATCCGACCGAGTGTGCTGAACGATTACAGACCGGTGGCACTGACTTCGCAGCTGATGAAGACACTGGAGCGGCTGGTCCTCAAACATCTCACGCCACAAGTCCAGCACGCGCAAGACCCCCTGCAGTTTGCCTACCAGCCAGCAGTTGGTGTGGAAGATGCCATCCTTCACCTCCTGCATCGGACCTACTCCCACTTGGATAAAGGAAGCGGTTCAGTGAGAATCCTGTTCCTGGACTTTTCTAGTGCCTTCAACACTATCCAACCCACTCTGCTGCAGGACAAACTGACTAAGATGCATGTGGACCCTGGTCTGGTCTCCTGGATTACGGACTATCTTACTGATCGACCACAGTATGTCAGGCTGAAGGACATCAAGTCTGACACTATGGTGTGCAGTACAGGAGCACCTCAGGGGACAGTACTGGCCCCTCTCCTCTTCACCATCTACACTTCAGACTTCTGCTACAACTCAGAGCTGAGTCTCGTCCAGAAGTATGCTGACGACACTGCCATTGTTGGATGCATCAGGGACAACAGCGAAGACGAGTACAGGAGTCTGATACGTGACTTTGTGGACTGGAGTGAGAGGAACCACTTGCAGCTGAACACCTCAAAAACCAAGGAGCTGGTCTTGGATTTCGGGAGGTCCAGGACAAAGCCACGTCCAGTGTCCATCAGAGGCGACGAGGTGGAGATAGTGGACAACTATAAGTACCTCGGTGTGTGGATGGACAGTAAACTGGACTGGTCCTGCAACACAGACCATGTGTATAAGAAGGTTCAGAGTAGACTGTACTTTCTGAGGAGGCTTCGATCATTTAACATCTGCAAGAAGCTCCTCTGCATGTTCTACCAGTCTGTGGTGGCCAGTGTCCTGTTCTATGCTGTGGTGTGTTGGGGTGGAAATGTGTCCAAGAGGAGTGTCAACAGGTTGGACAGGTTGATCAGGAGGGCTGGTTCTGTGGTTGGAATGAAGCTGGACTCACTGGTGACATTTGCTGAGAGGATATCATTGAACAAACTACTGTCCATCATGGATGATGACAGTCATCCTCTGAACACTGTCATCAGTGAGCAGAGAAGCAGAATGAGTGCACGAATGCTCCTACCCAGGTGCAAAACAAATAGACTCAGGGACTCATTCATCCCTCGGGCTATTAAATTGTACAATTCTGAGTTCGGGGGCAGGAGTGGAGTGAAAGTATCTGGATGTTCTGTTCCATGTTAGTCTTTGTATCTTTGTCTTTGTTGTTTTTCTTTCCTTGACCTATGTCCTTTGTCTTTGTCTTTAGACTTAGATTGTGTCATCTTGTTCTTCCTCTTTATGTTCTTCTTATTTTATTTTTTATTTATTATTTTTTATTGTTTATGAAAAATTGCTGGCTATTGGTAAAAAACAATTTCCCAAAGGAGACCTCCTGAGGGATCAATAAAGTTTTACCTTACCTTACCTTACCTTAGATATCATGTCTCTAACAGTTTAGATGTGTCTGCTTTTTCATCAAATCACAAACAACTTTGCATTTCTTAATCATTTGTCTCAGGGCCCTGTTATAATATCTATATATAATATATAGAACCTAGCTTCCCCACCAGCAACCACAGCAAGAGCAACACGAGGGACAGAAGTGTCAGAGAGCATAGAGAACCTTGTTCAGTTGTTAGTTCAGCAGCCTCACCATCAGGACCACAAAAAATGTCATCGCAGACTAGAGTCAAGTTCATGTTTGCGACCAGATCGTGCCATTTGTCTTCATAATCACGTTCATCATCATCCCAGACATAGTTCATAGTGCAGTGTGGGGGGTCCAAAGGTGGATCATAGGAATGAAGTCTCAAAAGTCTTTTCAAGATCAGAGAAACCATCAGATGTTCAATCACGTTGAACCAGTACAGCTCCTCCCTCTCTGGAGCAGAAGTTCATTCTTGGTGGAGAGTTGTTGAGGTTGAGTTCTCGTTTCTTCAGCTCAGAAAAATTGCTTCAATCGTAGGTGTCACCAATAGGGAACTGGACCAAAGTTCCTGGACTAAAAGCCAAAAATGCGCCATTGTTGACCAAAATTCTTTGTTTGTTTCCATCTCCTCGTCCTCTTCTCCTGCCACACCCATGCACTCCAGCCAGTGGCCAATAGGGAGCTATGATAGGACCCTAGAACTATCATCTCTATTTTTAGAGAAACTCTTTCAAGTCTTTAAGTTGAAATTTAATTAGCTGTATCTGGAGCTCAATAAGAGCATTTTGTTTAACTATTTTATTTATTATGAATTCTCAGAAATCATTGATGTGAGTAACCCACTCATAAGATTTACCATTAAATTAAAAAACAGATTAACGTTTCTTATTTTTCTTCCCTGTCAGGAGCTTTAACTTGTCACCTGTAGTAATAGTTACTTTTGTCTTGAAATAGGAGGTCAATAAATGAATAGAACAAATTAATAATATTAATAATATTAGTAATAATGATAAAAATAATAGGTAAAGAAGCAATTACCATAATAAACAATTAAATGAAAATATGAAAGAGGAAGAATCTAAAAATCTAAATTAAGAACCAAAACTTCAATTAACTAATTAAAATCCATTATAAAATCCGAGATAATAATAAATAAAACAAATAGTAAATTAAGATATTAATAATAAAAACAAGAAAATTAAAATTAAATGGACTAATTTGAAAATAATAAATGCAATTAGATCTAATCAAAATATTATACTAATTCATTAAAATTATTCAAGTCAAAAAAATTAACAACTTATTATTTATTTATTGTTAATTATTTAACTTCCTAATTAGTTGCATATATATATAGCAAAATTGACCAGAAGAGGAATAAGAGTGACTGTCTAAAGACCAAATACAACATATAACTTAATATTCCTCCAATAATTAAAAAGATAAAAATCCAATCCCTAATTTACTAAAAATAATAAAATAGTAAATGTATGACTGATTGTTAAAATAATAAAATGTATTTAAAGTAATAATTGAAAAAATAAGAAAACAGAATAAACTGCAATTGATTCAATTAATCAATAATTAAATAATTACACCAATGGAGTCAGAACAAAAGTCAATTAAGAAGTAAACAAAGAGCAAACCAGCAGGGGGCAGCATAGCAAATACAACACCAAAGATCAGAAATTGAGAGAAGAGAAAACAGGAACTAGATATCAACAAACGTACACACATGCAAGCAGTCAGTGACACACTTGTTTTAGATAAGCAGTTTTAGTTAGACAAAACACCAAAAGTTACACGCAATGTGACCAATTGTGAGTTGATCGATTGATAATGTGAAATAGGAAGAGAGGATGGTCAAGATCATTAATACATACAACAGTGTGCCAACCATCAATGTTAATTGTGTTATTGTTATTGAACACAGCAGAAGAAGGAGAAAATTGAAATGTGAGTTGGTTTGTTTTTCTTCTTAAACCAATTATAACACTAATTAACTGTATATTTGTATATACCTCAATTAAGAAATTACGAATTAAGAAACAGGAATAATAGTAAAATAACTATCGTCAACAAAGAATGTTTCTTAATAAAGAGAAAAGATAATTATATCGAACCCAATAGTGAATAGAATTCAAGATGACGTAAGAATGTGTGTGCGTTTAGAGAACACATGAATACAATGGGAGGGTCGGTGAGGAAAAGAAGGAAGTCTTAGAAGTTCAACCTCCAAGAGCAACCACTCCCCCCAACAAGGAAATTGTCTTTCGGAGCTCATTCGGCCTTGCAGCAGCTGACAAGTAACAACGTCTGCCAAGCAGCAGTTCTTATCAGCAAGAGATAGTGTCCAGAGACACACGAACCTGGACTCTCAGCTGTGTCACAAAAAATCAGAGATCTCACACAAACGAATGCTAATTTTTACAAGTACCGCAGCGAGAAAAAAAATATTCAAAAGATAAAAATATACAGACACAGACAATTGAAACAAAACAATATGTCATGACAATACGACGACAACAGTATTTTACCAAAACAGGTGAGAGAGACACACTATGCTACGTGGAACGAGACTCTTACCAGCCTGTCGTGTCTAAAGTGTCGAAGTCATAATGGCAGGAGCCCCTCGATCGCTCAATTAGCTTCCAGACACCCTGGTAAAACGATTAAAACTAGTCCGTTTCTGTCGCTCCAACACGACGTCACGTCCGGGTCTTAATACTTTGCTTTATGGAGAGAAAAGGTCAAAATGCAGAGTGTACGGGTCGTTTATTCGCCGCTACAAGTCAAACAAAGATATAACTTTACGATCGAAAGGACTCGATCTTTGCCGGCAGCTGTACAGGTCGATAGCTCCGGGAAAGACGGTCCTGGGTTATGGGTCGTCTCTACATTTAAGGGAAAGTTTCCTGTCCAGGGGGCGTCTGTTCCGGGGCAGTGGTTCTTTGATGTTAGTTCCTGTCTCGAGTCACCTGGAGAGCAACATCCTTGCTTCCCTGTTGTGTGGGCGGATTCCTTTGTCTTCCAGCCCCCCTCTTTTGGGTGTGTTCTTTCTTGCTCTTTTGTTTCACGTCCACAGGTGTGAACAGAGCAGACAGTCTGTCCTTCATTAAATCGCTGAATAATCTCTAGTCTGTTTCAAGCTACCCTTGACACAGTGTATATCAGTATGAAAGTGAAATGTTGGTTGTGAATGTGTATTTAAACGTTTAAGCTCTTAGATGAGGCTAGTATTTTATACTCTATATTTTGATCATCTTTTTAGCATTAATTTAACTTATGGCGTATACGTATAGTGTAGAATAATTTCCAATCTAACAAATTGAACAGGACTTAATGCAAGGAAGTGTGAAAGTGAAATATGTTCAAACAAGACAAGAAAACAAGAATAATACTAAGATATCATCAGATACATACTCTGGATACAGTACACAATATTTCTACTTACTTCTACTGCCACTCAAAAGGATGGAAACCAACAGATGGATGATGAATGTTGTTCTCAAAACACGAACGGATGTCACTGCAGCGACAGAGAAAGTGAAAGTACTTCTGAAATCTTCTTCTATAGCAGTTAAAGGTGCACCAGCACCACCTGCTGGTACAGAGTGTCATTTCTCTTTTACTTTACTAGTAAGTAAGTAACTAAGTAATATTTATTTATATAGCGCTTTTCGAGACCAGGGTCACAAAGCGCTTAAACAATCAAAACAATACTAGTAGATGTATAAATAAACGTTTCTATGATCTCTTGAATCCTTCAGTCCTCCTAAGATAGTGCAGGACCACATTGTAACAGTTCTAATGAACATATCTCTTAAATCCAAATGTTCTCCCTAAAATGACCGACATTTTTCTGTGTTCAAATCTCCACCTTGATATGAATGTTTCTTCATTTCAGGCTAGTTGTGTTTCTCATTTGTCAAATGTGTTTTTCTATTCTGTAGAAGCATTTTTCACCAATTATCCTTTTTTGTTTGTTTCTATTTCTTTTGTAGAGCGAGAGAGAGAGAGAGAGAGAAAGAGAGAGAGAGGACTTTTAAAAACACTTTATTGCAATGTTGTTGTTTTTACAATAGTTCTATATAAAGTAACAAGTGCAATACTTCAGTCAAGCCAGTGTGCAAATTGTAGAATGTTTTCTTTCATTGCACAAATTTGTCCCTTTTCTCCCCATTTTCTAAAAGCATCTCGGTGTTGTTGTGACTCTGTGGAAGCAGAACTCCAGCCTCAGTCTGGATCTGATGTTCTGTCTCCACAGAGTCACCACATCCAGTGAGTGTCTGCAGCTCCTGCGAGTCAGATACACATCTTTACCTCACCAGGTACTTTAAGATCTTCTCTCTTTGTGCTTCTTGTGTATCTGACTCCGCCTATAAAACAGGGACAGAGAACACGAGGTTAAAAAGACTAAAAACAACAGTTCAAACATTAAAAACCCTGCCAGCCTCCCACACTCTTTAAAAATGTGAAAAGTCTTCTCTGGTTGATGCAGAATGGACACTCGTTTAAAACCCCGGGGTTAAAACGCGCTAAAAAGGAGTTGCTCGCGATGGCCGCGTGTAAAATCCTCCACTGGAGGTCACCGGTTCTTTTCCTCAGAGGTGGCTTGTACAGTGACCTCCACTGTGACCTCCACTGTGACCTCCACTGTGACCTCCACTGTGACCTCCACTGTGACTTCCACTGTGACCTCCACTGTGACCTCCACAGTGACCTCCACTGTGACCTCCACTGTGACCTCCACTGTGACCTCCACTGTGACCTCCAGTCCCCAAGTCTGTCTGTCCATGTGTTGGTCGGTCGTCGTAAAAGAGTCTCTGCTTTAAAATCTTCACACAGTTCACCTAAAAACTCCTCTTTGTGGCCTTGTGTTAAAACGTCTCTGTCCGTGGTGGACAGGAGTGTTGTTGTTGTCCCGGACCTCAGGGCTCAGGTGCAGGTCCGGGAAGAGGTCCGCTGGGTCCGGCTCCATCCCGCCGCAGTTTTTTCTGGAGCCGTGATTCTTTCATTCGTCCAGTGATCTCCCAGCGAACCCCACAGAGCGTATCCCCAGTAATGTCCCGGCAGCCCGGTCCCACAGCGTCCACGAGTTGCTGCAGAGATATTGTCCTGCTTCTGACCAGCGCCCCCGTCAGCCCAGGTAAAGTACTGCTGCTGATGTCCAGCCTTGCTCCGTGGATCAGCGGCTGCTTTAAAAACCAGTGCAGAGAGTTCGAGACATGATTGTGGCTCCATTTAAAAAGACACGAACACGCTTTAAAAACACCTTGATAAAAAGAAGGTACATTGTTGAAGTTTAAAAGGTTAAAATCTGTAAAAAAACAGAGCTGTGTCCAGCCCCAGATCGTTGACACGCTTTAAGATCCAGCTGCTCACATCCCTCCACACCTGAGGGACTGGTCAAGTACTTCTGGACACTACTGGCCAGGTGGGTTAGGCCCCGCCCCCTTCTTCACCAGGTAAAAACATTTGTGCCTGTATCTTGTGGAGCAGGGGGAGGTTTAACACAGTGAGTTGGTGCCACAGCAGTGACGCCACAAGCAATGTTCCCTCTAAGATGCGCCTCTAGAACATGCTCCGCGCACAAAAACATCTCTGCCGCGCACCTCAGTGAGTGACAGGTGTCCAGCCAATGATACGATACGCTTTACTTACGCAGCCAATCATAGCACACAGCGCTTGTGTATGTGTCCATACACGCTGTGACACCTGCAGGTACTCTTGTTAATAACCCTGTATGTAAAATATAAACATTGACACCGGAGACATCTGAACTCATTTACAATAGTGGGATTCATGTCAGACATGTTTAAAATAAGCAAATGTAAACTGTTTAAATTCATGTTTTCATTTGTTTTAGTTTTTTCATGATTACAGAAATGTAAAAAGTCTTGTGCTACATTTAAATATGATGGACATATTGAAATGGAGGCATGGAAAGGGATGAACCCGTCTGAATTCTTTGTTGATTTTGACATAGAAAAAGGCTCGAATTCGTGTCACGCACAGATTCTTGCATCTGAATATTTTTTGTGCACCATTTGGGTTCGAATGAACGACCATTTTTAGTAGGAAATCAATGCAATTCTTAGTACATACGAGTCTGAACTTGTCTGCAGTGGAGGATGAGATTTAACACAGGCTGACACTGAGCTGAAGACATTTTTGGAAGTTACTCTCAGAGTATCTTCTTAAGAGGAAATATGCTCCTCACTGACTGAACTATTTGACTCTAGTTATTCATGTAAGTCAGCATTTCTATGAAGATGATTAAATCCACACATCCTTCCATCATCACTGATCATCATTCACTTCATTCAAGTCATCTGAGTGAAGTATGTTCTTACTTCTGTTGAGCAAATTTGATGAAGATCTTTTGAACTTGATCATTAGAAAAGTAGCTCGCAAACCGAAGAAGTGTGGACGCCCCTGTTTTAGATCATTTAAATGGAAGATTTAAGATTACGATAAATAAATACTTTCCATGGGTAACAATCATGGACTGACATTGATCTCTTCTTGAAGATGTGACTATTCCACAAAATATTATATCATTTCAATGTAGAATTTAGAGAAATTGATCATTAAATCGTAATATTGTAGCTAGGAAGCATAATATTAATTGTCAAAGATGACATGGTTATTATATAAATCAATTATATTATCCCAAGTTAATATTGAATGGATGCGATACTGGCCTGATGACAGTACGTCTGATGTTGCTCACAGTGGTACAAGGTACGCTCAGGGAGATGTTTGCTCAGACGCCAAAAACATTAGAGGAAACATAAGGTTGTTTAAAACAAGTGTTTTTCCTCTAAAAGACATTTCTTTTTGTATCCATTTCCATTTTTTTTATTTTTCCTTCTATCTTTTCTAAAACACAATCCCAGTTCCTTCTTTCATAATCTTTGTTTCCTAAAAACACACCAAGATACTTAAAACAATATTTTTTCCACGTTTTGGGGTAGAACTGGGACCGTCTCGCCAACCGTTCAAACATACGACCTCACTTTTTCCCCAGTTCACCCTCGCAGCAGAGAGAGAGAGAGAGAGAGAGGTTGAGGTTTAAATTCCTTTTATTGACTATTGCAAATACAATTAACCACAACAACTACAAATCAGGTGTTATTGAAATAGAGAAAAGAAAGCATCACAGAAAAAAAGAGGCAACAGACAAAACAAAATAATCATACATTGATGTTCACCTCATTGTCTTGACTAACAGAACACAAAACACCCCTAACATCCCTGCACTGTCCCGCCTCGAAGAGTTCAGTGTAGAAGACCACAGCATGGCTCCTTATCTGGCCCAGGTTTGTGGTCACCCTTCCTCCAGGAAGCTTCAGGTCATCTGCTTCCTGTGCCGCCGATCTTTCCAGGTTGAAGAAGAAAGCTGTCGGGCGTCCATGTCTTAAAGACGGAGAAAACGAGACCTGACAAGGGCTCCTTTCACTCTTTCTTGCAGGAGGAGCTCAACTCTGACCTTTGCCCTTTAAGAAGTTGAGCAGAGGCAGGATCTGAATTACTGTGCAGCTCTTTCTCTATGTCTTTAATGCTGACCTCAAGCTTGTGGACTGCTGCCTTAATTGTTGCCGTGGAGTGGGAGGTGTGTTGTTGGCAAAAAAGACGAATGTGTGTCTTCATAACTTCCCACTGCTTTAGAGAACTGAAGCTACTCTTCTTTCCTTTCCATTGCTCCCAGAGAACCTCAAATCCCTGACAGAAGGCGCTATCTTGCAGTAGTTTGTGGTCAAAAAAACAGTGGGACTGAACCCTTACACCCGGAACATACGACTTGGTATGTGTTTCTTGTAAGAAGAGCACATCTATCTTTTTTTGAAGGACTATTCCAGCTATTAAAGCCTTTTTCTGTCTGTCTCTCCCACCGTTTATGTTCAAAGATCCGATCTTAAGGTTCTGCATTGAAGAAACAAACACAAAGAGACAGGAGAAGAAACAATGAGAGTAGAAAAGTAGGAGCCCAAGTGATACATGATCATTTTTACTTTTTATTTCTAACAGTTCTAGTATTTTTTGCCTTTCTTAGAGCCGTGACGTGTTTCTTTAAGCGATAACGTTTTCTTTCGTCCAGGACTTCAAATCCAACCAGTTTTTTTATTGTGTTCACAGATTTAATGAACTTTTCAGTGTTACTAAAATGATCAGTAATGTTTATAGATTTGTTATACGTCACGTCGAGGAAATTGTTGATCTCTTCTAGAGAGTAGAGATCGTCTACACTTCTGACGCTTTCACACACAGACACTGCGTCCGAGTCTGATCCATATTCCATGTCATCCACGTGACACGATTCTTGACTGTTACACGCTTGGTTTTCTTCCACCGTTTCATCGATGACGGTTTGATCGACACTCGTGGAGGCTGTTGCTTCTGCAGCCTCTTTGTTGTCCTCCGTGTGTTGACTGACACCTGTCACCTGCGCGTCCTTCTGCTCCGCTGGCGAGCGCGCAGCGGCGCCAGGTGAGGCGCTCACCGCGACGCCAGGTGAGGCGCTCACCGCGGCGCCAGGTGAGGCGCTCACCGCGACGCCAGGTGAGGCGCTCACCGCGGCGCCAGGTGAGGCGCTCACCGCGGCGCCAGGTGAGGCGCTCACCGCGACGCCAGGTGAGGCGCTCACCGCGGCGACAGGTGAGGCGCTCACCGCCGCGACAGGTGAGGCGCTCACCGCGGCGCCAGGTGAGGCGCTCACCGCGACGCCAGGTGAGGCGCTCACCGCGGCGACAGGTGAGGCGCTCACCGCCGCGACAGGTGAGGCGCTCACCGCGGCGCCAGGTGAGGCGCTCACCGCGGCGCCAGGTGAGGCGCTCACCGCGGCGCCAGGTGAGGCGCTCACCGCGGCGCCAGGTGAGGCGCTCACCGCGGCGACAGGTGAGGCGCTCACCGCCGCGACAGGTGAGGCGCTCACCGCGGCGCCAGGTGAGGCGCTCACCGCGGCGACAGGTGAGGCAATCACTGCGGCCGCCGCCACGTGCTCTATGCGGACACGCTGCACGTTTCTGTCCAACATCTCCACACTCGAAACATTTGAACTGCCCTGAGCTCGCGTACATCATATATAATCCATCGCCATGTTTAACGCGGAAAGAAACCTCCAGCGTCTGCGCAGGTGAGTCGAGGAACATGAAGGCTTGTCTTCTCAGGGACTGGACATGCTTCAGTCTGGGATCTTTACATCCCAGGTTAACCGTCTTAAAGCCACTTGCGAACTCCCGTGTGGACGGAACCGACAGCGGTGACACCTGCACGAACGCGTCTCTGACAAAAACACCTTTTTCTATCAGCTCGAACACGCATGTTTCCTCCGTCAGAAACACCACCACAGCTTTATTCATTCGTGATGCAAATGAGCATTTTTCATGACCCACTTGCTCACCGACACACAGTAGAACCTCCTCGACAGTGACGTCGGGGTCCGGCGGGACTATGCGCACTCCCTGCCGGATAGACGGAGTCGACGTCACGGAGGACGTCATTCCTCCGGAAGACGCACCTGACGACACGCGAATCGCTCGTCGATACGAATAAACGAAAAAAAAATCTTACCTGATCATGTATTGAAACCAGTGTCGAAGAAGATTAGTTTGAGGAGAAACCGCAGAAACCACGAATCCACTAAAACTTTCAAACTCCACGCTTCTCGCACACTCACGCTCACACACACGAGAGAGAGAGAGAGAGAGAGAGAGAGACAGAAAGAAAAAGAGAGAGAGAGAGAGAGAGAGAGAGACAGAGAGAGAGACAGAAAGAAAAAGAGAGAGCGAGAGAGAGAGACAGAAAAAGAGAGAGAGAGACAGAGAGAGAGAGACAGAAAGAAAAAGAGAGAGAGAGAGCGAGAGAGAGAGACAGAGAGAGAGAGAGAGACAGAAAAAGAGAGAGAGAGAGAGAGAGAGAGAGAGAGAGAGAGAGATAAAACCACATTTCCACTAAAACCAGGTAAAAACAGACATGAACCCTCGGATCTTGTGAAGAAGGGGTTCCAGGGAGAGTCATAGAGCCCGACAGAGCAGCCGAACACCTCTATGAACCTAAAAGGAGACACAAGCTGACGTTCAATTCCAGCTTCACTCTCAATGTCACTGTACAGTACCTGAAATCTGGCGATGAGACCCTCGCTGAACCCAAACTTACCCATGACTCTCCACAGGTAGTCGTGCTCAACGCGGTCCAACCTTTTCTTGATCTAGTGGATCAAGACCATGTCGGTGTCTGATGAACTGGAGACCTCCGGGAACACAGTATGTTTGGTCCGGGTGGATGACCTCCTCCAGGACCTCTCTCAGCCGGATGGCGTAGGCTTTCGAGAGGATCTTATAGTCCAGAGGAGGGAGACTGGACGCCAGTTCTTTATGTCCAGGAGGTTTCCTTTCTTCGGCAGGAGGGTGATGACGGCCCTCCTGCAGGACAGAGGAAGCGAGCCGGAATCCAGGCTTTCGTTGAAAACGTCCATGAGATCAGGAGCAACAATGTCCCAGAAGGCTCTGTAAAAGATCCTGGGTAGTCCTTGGCAGCAGTCATTAAAAAGTTGGTGCTGCTCCTGATACTCACTCGCGTAGAGGTGTCGATAAAAGTCCACTGCTCTCTGCCGGATCTCCAGGTGTTCTGTCAGTTCTTGACCGTCTTCCGACAGTAGGCAGTGGATGAGCTTCCTCTGTCCTCGTTTCTTCTCCAGGCCGAAGAAGAAGGCAGTCGGGCGTCCATCTCTTGGATGTTCTTCATCCTGGCCCGGACCATGGCGCCCTGGACCCTGGTGTCCAGCAGGTTGGCTAGATCTAGACTTTTACTTTTGAGGGTTTCAATGTAGCCTCGATTTCCTGTGGCTAGACCTTCTAGCTCCACAATCTGAGTCTCCAGATCTCTGATAGATCCAGATATGTGTCGTGTGACATTTAGAGTGAGCTGCTGACATAAAAGCTTCATCTGGACTTTACCATGATCCACCACTGTCGAAGAGAAGTGAAATCATTTTTTGTTCGTCTAAAATCATTCCAAAAGTAACTAAGAAATCATAAAAACTCTGGTTAAAACACAGTTAAAATGCCAATAAGCGCTTTTGTGTAAATATTTCTTATAAAAACATAAAACTAAACAGTGATCACTTAAAGCAATAGGCACAATCTGACTTGTTTTAAAAACACTAAATTGGTGTTTAAACAATAAAATCAAGCCGTGCCAACGATACCAGATGTTCAGTCAGGTGGGACCATGAGTATCGTCTGCAGCTTCATCCTCCTCCAAACGTCCACCAGGCTATGAGCAGCTGTTTCAGAGCCTGTTGTGAAGCTGGATGAGGCTCTGTGTGGTTTCTGTCTAAAACATTAATCGTTTAAATCCCCACCTAAGAATAAATACTCTGTGGAGCCACAATCATTCAACTTTTCATTCATTTTCTCGAAGAACGTGTTTCTGCACCTCGGTTCGAAGCATAGACGTTGATAAAAACAACAGAAAAGGAATTGAAAACAGCTTCGGCTAAAAAGCACCTGCCGGGGACGATGTGCTCGACTCTGACAGAGTTTGGGGTGAACGCTCTGGAGAATAGAAACTCCTGCACTGAGGTTTGTGCCGTGGCTTAGAAACACTTCCCACTCCCTGGTCAGTCAGTCTCGTTGTTACAGTCGCTGTGAGTCTCTTGTAGAAATAAAACGATGTGTTTGGATCTCATCGTGTCAAAAATAAAAACCCTCTTTTTAAAATCCCGAGCCCCGTTGGTGTTTAAACTTCCTACTTTAAAACCCTCCATAATAAAAAGTAAGAAGTTTAAAAACAATAATTTAGTAAAAAGCCAAATAAAATCGCCAGTCATTTTCACTTTCTGCATTAATTTCTTTATTCTATATATCTCCGGGTCTGTGAACGCTCCTTTGTACTTGTTACTAACATGTGTTCTCGCTGATAAATGAAACAGTTTAACGTCCGGGAAATACTTTTAAATTTTTAGGCCCTTCATGTTCTTCGTTTCTGTTAAAAAGTTCTTGAACATGGTCGTGTTGTATATTTTCTTTTCTTGACTCGCAGTGAGAGACACGTCACTACTGTCTGATACAATGTCTCCCTCATCACTGCTGTCAGTCACGTCTGACCTTTGTTCTGTTGTTTTATTTATTCTGTCCATCACTCTGTCTGAAGTTTGTTTATTTTCTCCTTCACTACAGTGTTTGTTTTTTTCTTTTTTAATTTCCTGACTTTCTCTGATTCCTGCTCCATCTCTTCCTCACTCTCAGCTGTTTGAACTCTTTTTGTTTGATTGTTACTTTTTCAAAAGTTTTATTCACCTCACTAATGTCTCCCCCTTCACCTGTCTCACTCACCTGCCTGTCTCCCCCTTCACCTGTCTCACTCACCTGCCTGTCTCCTCCTTCACCTGTCTCACTCACCTGCCTGTCTCCCCTTTCACCTGTCTCACTCACCTGCCTGTCTCCCCCTTCACCTGTCTCACTCACCTGCCTGTCTCCCCCTTCACCTGTCTCACTCACCTGCCTGTCTCCCCCTTCACTTGTCTCACTCACCTGTTTCTCACCCACTCCTCCCGTCTCACTCTCACCTGTCTCCCTCTCCTCACTCATCGCGACGATGACGTCACCGCTCTCACCTGTCAGAGGTGAGTCCACGGCTTCAGCCCGCTCAGCCCCACCCGACTCCTCCGGACCGGACCGAAGGTGAACATCAGGTAATCAAAGTTGTCCACCTTGACAACGAACTTGATGTCCAGATCCTCGTCCTTCTTGTTCAGGATCATGAACGCCTGTCGTCTGTGCGACACGACGAGCTTCAACAGAGACTTACATCCAGACACGATCTTCTTCAAAGGAAACTACCTTCTGTGACTGGAAAGCTCTCGGACCAGCAGCTCGTCGCTGATGAAGGAGGAACGTTTGACAGCAGGACCGTGTCTCAGGCTGAACCAGGATCCCCTCCTCCACCAGACGATTCACCAGGTCCAGTCTGGTCACGAATAACATCACGGCACCGTTCATCCGAGCTGCCGATCTGATGTTGCCGTGACCAACCTTCTCACCGCCAGTGCTACCTCCTCCACTGCTCACCTGGAGCCGGCGCCTCCTAGTGGCGTCACACGCCAACCAGGTGAAGCCTGGTCGGCAAAAAAAGGACCTTTTATCGTAAAGAAACTTACAACACACTTCACGTGAAACGATAACATTTATTAAACTATAAACGAAAGAAAATATAGATAAAGCCCGAAAAACACACTTTCACAGACCGTTCTCTCTCAGCTCTTTCTGTACACCTCCACTCACAAGAAGAAGAGAGAGAGAGAGAGAGAGAGAGAGAGAGAGAGAGAGAGAGAGACAGAGACAGAGATAGAGAGAAAGAGAGAGACAGAGACAGAGATGGAGAGAAAGAGAGACAGAGAGAGAGACAGAGAAAGAGAGAAAGAGAGACAGAGAGAGAGAGAGAGAGAGAGAGAAAGAGAGAGAGAGAGAGAGAGAGAGACAGAGAGATTTTTTTTTTTGATTTTTGAAAAAAACTTTATTTTTCAGTTTCTTTCAACAAGAGACACTTGTCATTTTATACACACAATCCTTTGTCCAGACAGAAAGACGCGTCATGAAATAAATAAATTAAAACACAGAGTTAAAAGAGAGCTTTCCCTCATTCACTGAACACACAGCTGTCGTGCAGCACCAAACATTTTCAAACTCTGCCAGCGTGTTCATCAGGTCATGGTATCTAAAATCAATTTGTATCCTGGCTTTTATCAGTGAGCGAAACATGTCTCTTAGTCCAAGGCCTGCCTCCCCCTCCACCTGATTTTTCCTTGTTTTGTAGATTGCCATCTTCGCCTGCCCCACCACATCATTTAAAAGACACCATTTCTTTGAATCTTTTTTTTTATATCCAGCACCACCAATAAAAGCAGCCTCCGACCACACCTCTCCACACATTAAAAACACAGCTTTTAAAATGTGGAATAAAACAATGAGTCTGTGACAATCAAGATAGCAGTGAATCAGGGTTTCAGCTTGGTCACAGAAAGGACAAGTCTCTAAAACAGTGGGGTTGATTTTAGAAATAAAAACATTGACGGCCAGCGCCCCCTGCAGGATCCTCCACTGCAGGTCTCCTGTCCTCTTGTTGAGTGGAGGCTTGTAGAAAAGCCTCCAGACTGGCGCCCGGCCCTGCAGCCTCTCTCTCCATACTGTGTCCCTGTTGGTGCTCAGTTTTCTCTTCTGTGTAGCCACCACACAGTATTTATATACTGTTTTCCCCGACAGCAGTTGTAAATCCACCAAGGACTTAGAGGTGCCCATTGTTTTGCCCAGCCCGCTCTGGTCCACGGACAGACTGAGGTCTGGGAACGGATCTCCCTGGTCCGGTACCTCCGCCCCGCTGCTGTACTCCCTCAGCATCTCATGCTCCTCTGCGCTCAGCCTGTTGCTCCACTGGTTCAGGATGTGTCTGGTGTGCCGGCTGGACCTCAGGCCCAGGAGAGAGGCCACAGCCTGCGTGTTGTGCAGCCCGGGCCCTGCCACGTCCACCACCTGCCTCAGCCTGACCGTCCCCGTGGAGCGAAGGCGCAGGGTGAGGCCAGGGCTGCTGCCGTCTTGTATGTCCAGCCGGGCCCAGCACACTAGGGGCTCCTCCAGGAGCCAGAAGAGAGAGGCTGCAGGCCCCAGTCTGTCCCATTTAAAAAGTGTCCACGCTTTAAAAACACCATGATAAAAAGGAGGCAAGTTACACGCACGATAAAAAACACAATTCAATAAAAACAAAGACTTGTCTAAAACGAGGTCTGCTATCCTCCTTAAAATGATGCCTGTGACCTCCAGACGACATCATCACAGCAGGAAAGGTAACGCTGTACAAACTGCAGCCTGAAAGCTGCTGCCCTGCTCTCCAGGTGTATTAAGCCCTGCCCCCCCTCTTCTTTTGGCAGGTACAGTACACTCTGGGGAACCCAATGCAGCTTATCCCAGAAAAAGTTCAAGAGGACTATTTGAATTTTTTGCAGCAGCCCAGCAGGGGGTTCTAGGCACTTGAGCCTGTGCCACAGGGTGGACGCTACCAGGTTGTTAATGATGAGAACCCTCCCTCTGTATGACATGTGGGGAAGCAGCCACCTCCACTTTGCCAGCTTCCCCTCCACCTTTTCTATCACACCCTCCCAGTTCTTTTTTTCAGTTTGTTCATCCCCCAGATGAACCCCCAGGTATCTGAAGCCTCCCCTCCTCCAGGTCAGTCCCCCCGGCAGCTGAGGCAGACCAGCAGCCCACTTCCCAACTGCCAGCGCCTCGCTCTTTGCCCAATTCACCTTGGCAGCTGAGAGTTTTCCAAAGATTTCAACAATTTTACCCAGTTTTCCAATGTCATCTTGATTTTTTATAAAAATGATGATGTCATCTGCGTAGGCTGATGATATAAAATTTGTACTGATGTCAGGTAAAAACAAGCCGTCAATAAAACCACGAACATTTTGCAACATTGGTTCTATGGACAGTGAATACAACATACCTGACATGGCGCAGCCTTGTCTAATACCTCTTTGTACCTTAAAAGGTTTGCATAGACCACCATTTATCTTCAGCACACCCTCAATGCTCTCGTACAGGACTTTTATATTAGCTATCAGACCTGGGTTGAGGCCGTACCTTTGTAAAACTTTCCAAAGGTAGCGGTGCTCAACCCGATCAAAAGCCTTTTCCTGGTCTAACGACACCAGACCAGCATCTAAGCCCAAGGAACCGGAGGCTTCCAAAATATCTCTAATTAATGACACATTGTCAACAATAGACCTGCCAGGCACACAGTAAGTCTGAGTTCGGTGGATGAGCTGCCCCATCACTTTCTTCAGCCGGTTGGCCAGGGCTTTGGACAGCAGCTTGTAGTCAGAGCACAGCAGTGAGACGGGTCGCCAGTTCTTTATCTGCTGCAGGTCTCCCTTCTTAGGCAGCAGCGTCAGCACTGCCCTCCTGCAGCTCTGGGGGAGAGAGAGCTCTTCAAAACTCTCGGAGAAGACCCCCAGCAAATCGTCTTTCAGCTCAGTCCAGAAAGCCTTATAAAACTCTGACGGCAGACCATCTATGCCGGGGGCCTTACCCCCCTGCACACTCTGCAAGGCCGCGAATAGCTCCGCCTCAGTCAGGGGCCCCTCCAGTTCTTTGTTGGTCTCTTCTGACACTGTGGGCAGGTCTCGACAGAATGTGTTAAAAGCAGCATCATCCTCCTGGTACTCACTGCTGTAAAGCTTCACAAAGAACTCCACCGCTCTGCTCCTGATGGCTGCAGTGTGTGTGAGCGTCTGTCCATCCTCTGCCTGCAGCGAGTGCATCTGCCTGCTCTGTCCATTCCTCTGCTCCAGGCCGAAGAAAAACTTGGAGGGGGAATCCATTAGCGCAGCACTCTGGAAACGAGACCGGACTAGCGCCCCCTGCGCTCTGGCGTCCAGCAGGTCTGCCAGCACGGCTTTTTTGGACTTGAGGTTTTCAATACGACCTTCATCTCCTGTGGACTGTGAGGAACTCTGCAGC
>NC_141820.1:5871340-5946340 GCF_982586985.1 Callionymus lyra | reverse complement strand
TACATACACACACATAAAACGAATCAACTCAAAAAGGAACAATGATGCATAATAGTATACATTGATACAAACAGACAAAAACAAAAAGAAAAAACAATACTCCATACATATGGTGGTAAAAAATGAAAATATAACCCAAACTGTTAAAGTATTATGTAAGGTTCAGCTCTTTAACATGCTGCATGAAAGGGGACCAGGTTTCATGAAACTTCTCCAGACAATTTGACCGACTGTATTTTATTTTCTCTAACTGCAACATAGAGAGAAGTTCTTGAACCCAACTCTTAAATGATGGTCGTCTGACTCCCACTGCAGAAGAACCAGTCTGCTGCCATCAATGAGGAAAATGCAATTGCGTTTGCATGTGCTGTTGATACAGAGAGGTCAGGTGGAGGTACTCCAAATATACACATGTGTGGAGAAGGTGTTATTGCTTTTTTACACATGTGGGAAATACATTCAAATATTCTACTCCAGAAACTTTTGAGTGATGGACAAAGACAAAACATATGACCCAAAGTAGCAGGGCTGTGAGAACATCTTAAACAATGTGGACTGACGTCTGGGTAGATTTTAGCAAGTCTCTCATTTGAATAATGCAAACGATGTAACACTTTAAATTGTATGAGACGTTGCTTTATGCAGTAAGATGACGAATGGATACACTCTAAGCTACGCTGCCAGAAACTTGCACATCATTTAATGTTTAAATCTTGTTCCCAGGCTTAGTTTTGTCCCATGACAGAGGTTTGACATTTTGCATGATCCTATATATTTTGGAAATATGACCTTTTATGTGTGGATTTAAGGAAAGAATCTCATTGCATGTGTTGTTGGATTGCACAAGTGGGAATTTAAGATATTTATTGGCAAAACTCCTGACTTGGAGATATCTGAAGAAATTACTTTTATGCAGATTGTGTTTTTGTTGTAGATATTCAAAAGTTAGAAAATGATTCTTTTGAATCAAGTCTTTTAGAAATACCAGTCCACTACTGTGCCAGACCTGGAAACCAGTGTCCATCTCGGATGGGGGGAAAAGATGGTTATTCATGAAGGGAGAGAATGTACTTAAATCTTTTAAATTAAAATGTTTCCGAAATTGATTCCAAATCTTTATAGAATTTTTCACAACAGGGTTGGAGATCTGGTGCTGGCCTATTGGTAATGTAGCACTTAGCAGAGAAATGGAATTATTATTATTTATTTCCAAATTAGCCCAAAGTGGACCTCGTTTTTCCCGCCATGCACCAACACAAAATGCAAATTTGCACACATTTGCTGCCCAGTAATAGAACATAAAGTTAGGAAGACCAAGTCCTCCCTCCAACCTTGGAATTTCCAGAAAACATTTTTTCATTCTTGGCACAGATCGGTTCCATATAAATGCAGAAATTAAACTGTCAAGTTCCTTAAAAACAGATTTGGGTAAATAATAAGGAATCATTTGAAAGAAATAGAGGAAACGGGGAAGAACAGTCATCTTTATAGTGTTCACCCTTCCTGCTAATGAGATTGGTAAGTGGCTCCACCTTAAAAGGTCATTTTTGGTTCAGAGTTTTGAAGTGATTGTGGAAGAAATCTTGGTATACATGTGTCATCTTTAAACCCAAGTAGGTAAATGCGTTTGTTAACTGAAAGGGGAAGATATTATTATTGATTTTGCCAGATCATTGATTGGAAATACAGCACTTTTTGAAAAATGTAATTTGTAACCTGAAATGTGACCAAATATGTTTAATATTTCAATAACTCCAGGTATTGAAACAACTGGATTAGACAAAAAGAGCAAAAGGTCATCAGCATATAGTGAACATTTATGAATTTCCTTGTTCCTCAACACTCCAAAGATTTCCTCCTCTTTCCTCAGAGCCAGAGGCTCAATAGCTAAATCAAAAAGAAAAGGTGAGACAACAACCCTGTCTTGTTCCTCTGTAAAGTTTAAAATACGTTGATGTTATTGAGTTAGTGTGTACTGCAGCCACTGGTGTGGAATAGATTATTTTGATCCAAGATATGAAGTTTGAACCAAAACCAAATTTTCCCAACACTGTAAATAAGTATTTCCACTCCACCCGATCAAATGCTTTTTCAGCGTCAAGTGAGATAACAACTTCTGGCATTTCAGTGGAATGGGAATTATATAAAATATTAAGTAAACGTCGCATGTTAAAGAAAGATTGCCTCCCTGGAACAAAACCAGTCTGGTCAGGGTGGATTATTTTGGTCACTGTTTCCAGACGACGAGACAGAACTTTAGTGAACATTTTATAGTCGCAGCAGAGAAGGCTTATGGGCCGGTAAGGTAAGGTAAGGTAAGGTAAGGTAAGGTAAAGTAAGGTAAGGTGAGGTGAGGTGAGGTGAGGTGAGGTGAGGTGAGGTGAGGTAATGTAATGTAAAGTAAGGTAAAGTAAGGTAAGGTAAGGTAAGGTAAGGTAAGGTAAGGTAAGGTAAGGTGAGGTAAGGTAAGGTAAGGTAAGGTAAGGTGAGGTGAGGTAAGGTAAAGTAAGGTAAAGTAAGGTAAGGTAAGGTAAGGTAAAGTAAGGTAAAGTAAGGTAAGGTAAGGTAAAGTAAGGTAAGGTAAGGTAAGGTAAGGTAAAGTAAGGTAAAGTAAGGTAAGGTGAGGTACGGTAAGGTAAAGTAAGGTGAGGTGAGGTGAGGTGAGGTGAGGTGAGGTAATGTAATGTAATGTAATGTAATGTAATGTAATGTAATGTAAAGTAAGGTAAAGTAAGGTAAGGTAAGGTGAGGTGAGGTGAGGTAATGTAATGTAATGTAATGTAAAGTAAGGTAAGGTAAAGTAAGGTAAGGTAAGGTAAGGTAAGGTAAGGTAAGGTAAAGTAAGGTAAGGTAAGGTAAGGTAATGTAATGTAATGTAATGTAATGTAAAGTAAGGTAAGGTAAGGTAAGGTAAGGTAAAGTAAGGTAAGGTAAAGTAAGGTAAAGTAAGGTAAGGTAAGGTAAGGTAAGGTAAGGTAAAGTAAGGTAAGGTAAGGTAAAGTAAGGTAAAGTAAGGTAAGGTAAGGTACGGTACGGTAAGGTAAGGTAAGGTAAAGTAAGGTAAGGTAAGGTAAGGTAAAGTAAGGTAAGGTAAGGTAAGGTAAAGTAAGGTAAAGTAAGGTAAGGTAAGGTAAGGTAAGGTAAAGTAAGGTAAGGTAAGGTAAGGTAAAGTAAGGTAAGGTAAGGTAAGGTAAAGTAAGGTAAAGTAAGGTAAGGTAAGGTAAGGTAAAGTAAGGTAAAGTAAGGTAAGGTAAGGTAAGGTAAAGTAAGGTAAGGTAAGGTAAGGTGAGGTAAGGTAAGGTAAGGTAAGGTAAGGTAAGGTAAAGTAAGGTAAGGTAAGGTAAGGTAAAGTAAGGTAAGGTAAGGTAAGGTAAAGTAAGGTAAGGTAAGGTAAGGTAAAGTAAGGTAAGGTAAGGTAAGGTAAAGTAAGGTAAAGTAAGGTAAGGTAAGGTAAGGTAAAGTAAGGTAAGGTAAGGTAAGGTAAGGTAAGGTGAGGTAAGGTAAGGTAAAGTAAGGTAAGGTAAGGTAAGGTAAAGTAAGGTAAAGTAAGGTAAAGTAAGGTAAGGTAAGGTAAGGTAAGGTAAGGTGAGGTAAGGTAAGGTAAGGTAAGGTAAGGTAAAGTAAGGTAAGGTAAGGTAAAGTAAGGTAAGGTAAGGTGAGGTGAGGTAAGGTAAGGTAGGGTAAGGTAAGGTAAGGTAAGGTAAGGTAAGGTACGAGCCACATTCTCGCGGGTCTTTTCCTTTTTTAGGTATAACTGTAATAGTTGCCTGATTCATTGTTGGTGGTAGTTTTAAAGTTATAAGTGTTTCTTCAAATAATTTACTTAAAATAGGTGAAAGTTTATTGAAAACATTTGATAAACTTCAGTGGGAATCCATCTGGAGGTGCTTTTCCGCTTTGCATTGAGTTTATAGCTAGAGTTATGTCCTCTGTTGTTATTCTGGAGTCTATTACAGATTGTTCTTGTTTATTAATTTGGGGAATTTGCATATTTTCTAAAAAGTCCTCAATCTCCAATGATGTTGCAGAAGTCTCAGAGGTATAAAGGTCACTATAAAATGTTCTGAACTGGTCATTAATAGTTTGTGGGTGTACAGATGTCAAACCCTCGGCTGTATTCATTTCAGAAATGATACGATTTGCTGCCGTTTGTTTGATTTGGTGACAGTAGTCGAGCCACTTTGTCACTGTGTTCATAGTAGGTTTGTTTTGTTTTCAGGAGGAGTCTCTCAATTTGGACAGTGGTTAAATGATTGTATTCGGCTTGTAATAATTGTCTTTCATTGAATAAGGATGGATTAGGCTGAGATGCACATTTTTTATCTAATTGTAATCATTTCTGCTGTATCTCATTGAGGCGTTTAGTTCTTTCTTTCTTGACATTTGCTGAAAGAGAAATAATTTGTCCCCTTAGATAAGCTTTGAGTGCCTCCCAGATTGAAGTGTAGGACATCCCGGGAGTAATATTGATGTCAAGAAAGAAATCAATTTGATCCGAGAGAAAATGTTGGAAGTTTTTGCTTGACAATAAGAGCGGGTCAAGACGCCATGTGCGTTGAACTGGTGCACTGTCTGGAAATGCTATGTCCAGTTGGACTGGTGCATGATGGGAAATCACAATACTGTGGTATTGGCATTTTGTTACACACGTCAAAATTCTGTTGTCTATCAGAAAAAAGTCTATCCTCGAAAACGATTGGTGGACGTGAAAAAAAAGAATATTGTTTGGTAGTGAGGTTTAATTTCCTCCAGGGGTCAGTAAGTGCATAAGATTGTTTAATGAGATTTACTGTATTTGCTGATTTTGATCAATTATTTTGAAGTTTAGTGGAGGATCTAACGTTGGCTCAGGTACGAGATTAAAGTCACCTCCTAAAATGATGTTATATTTGTTAGGATCTGGAATAGTTGCTATTAGTCTAGAGAAGAAGTGAGGATCAGTTAGGGCCATAAACATTAACTAGTGCCGCCTCAGTTCCAGACAATCTACCCACGACTATGACATATCTTCCCTTGTTATCAGATATGAAATTGTTTAGTTGAAAACAGACTCCTTTTCTGATAAGTATGGCAGCTCCTCTTGACCTATCCCCATAATCAGAGTGATAAATATGTTCTATCATCCCCTCTTTAACTTTGAGTGTTCTTCTGGACGTAAGTGTGTCTCTTGTAAGAACATTATCTCTCCACCTAATGACTTCAGGTGTGTAAGAACTTTGTTACGCTTAACAGGATGGTTCACTCCTTTTACGTTCCAGCTTATAAAACGTGTTGAACCTAAAGACAGTGGGTTGTGACTCATATTTTAATATGGGTGTAAATACACTTGTAACTGTATGGAGTAAACATAAACAAACAACAACAACAAATAATGCCCTTGAACAACAGAGAACAACCCCCCACACACCTGCCAATCTTCTCCAAAAAAAGAGGAGAGATCGCACCCCCTACCGTAAAAGGTATCTGCACTAACATGCTCAGGAAAGCTAAAGTTGGCCCCACAGAACTTGACTTATTACAATTAAGACACACTTCAGTTATAGTATTATTTATCATGAACATCTAATGACAATAAGAACGACTCACATGATTGGTATTTAAATAACCAGCATCAACAAGGATAAACGAGAACATCAAAATAACATTAACTTGTATTAAACGTATAGAAAAAGTTGAATCAGTTATAATGTTGTTAAATCACTGTCTCACCGGAGTGTCTTCACGCGTCACGTGTCTCCACTGATGTTTTTGTTGACATACTCGCGCCTCTGCAACGGAGTGAAAGGATTTCTCCACGTTCTTGTACGTGATTCTGAAGCGGGCAGGAGAAGCAAATCCGAAGCGAACCCCGTCCACTCCACGAAGCCGACTCCTGACGTCATTGAACGCCGCGCGTGCTTTGGCAACACTTGTCGGGTCAGGAAACACTGAGATACTGACTCCGTCCACACTGATGCGTTGTTTGATCCGAGCGAGTCTCAGGATGTTTGCACAGTCCTGGAAGTAGTGAACGCGGGCTATGATGGTGTTTGACCGGCGTCCCTCTGTAGATCCAGGCGGGGAGAGACGGTTCTGTCCAGGAGCGTCCTTCAGATCAAAGGCTGCAGAAGGACACAGACTCGGTGTTGCATTCACGGGTCTCCGGGATTCCGACGATCCTGACGTCGTTTCTCCGCGACCTCGCCTCCAAGTCCTCGCATTTATTGTGAAGTTGGTCCACGACCCCCGCGAGCCGCTTCACCTCCTTCTTGAGTGTAACAACATCATCCGTGCACGTTGACAAACTTTCTTCCACATCCTTCACCGTAGCTTTCATGGCGGAGAGTTCAGAGGTCAGAGTTCAGAGTTGATCGTCGACCTGTACTCTTTGAGCTCCGCTCTCGCTGCAACAATATCCGCTCGAATCACCGCCATCTCGCTCTCCAACACTGCGCCAACTTCTGTTTGAAGGATTTCAACTAAATCCTTGCACACCGAAGATAGTAGTTCCATCTTGAGCGACTCCCTCTCAGGAAAGCTACTTCAATGGAGCTCGGGGCTAAAGTCGGCGTCGAAGGCGAAGGCCTCGTTGCTTGAGTCGCTGTTTGCCTACCTTTGCTTGATTTACCAGCCATTTCAAAGTTTCGGTTTTTAGGCATATGGTTTAGCAAAGGTAAAATTTGAATGTTTTCCAAAAAGTGCGCTGAAAAAATTACTTTTATACAGTCGTTCTGTGGAGCTCCAAAAAACACGTCTACTCCATTGCTATGCTCAACAGCGCCCCCGTTTGTGGACTTTTGAGTGGAGATCCTCAGTAGCACAGAAGTCCAGCTGAGATGTCAAGAACCTCAACATCTTTACTGTCGTCATCAGTCAGCTGAGGTTCAAAGGTTTGTCTCGATGAATGTCATTCAGGGACGAAAGCAAACTTTTCTTCACAACAATCCAACGCGTAGAAAAGATCCAAAGAAGCAAAAGAGTCAAACATGTTTGATCCGAGACTGAATTGTTGAGATGCAGTGATTTATAAATGAAACTCTGCTTCATCCAATGAACAACTGAACGTTTGAGCTCGATTTAAGATGAAAATATCAACCATTTCACTGATTCATGAGGATCTTTTGGAGTTCATCAGATTTTGGGATGGATTTGTGGGTCAGTGTGAAAGTTCATCAGTGTCATCAGAACATAGAAGGATTCAACATTTCAAAAGTTCATACTTTGAATTGATTTCATCAAATGTTGCCTTGAAGGAATATTTTCAATCATTGAATTAAATAATGAATATATTAAGAAATTGCATTTGTTTTGTAAATAATTGAATTTAAAACGTTGGTCTCATTATGAACTGAATACGTTTGATTCTAAATACTATTGGATTTAAACGTTTTTTTGTTTTTGAATGACTGGAATTAAAACATCAAAGATTATGTCTATAAATGTTTTATTTTGAAAGTGGTCACATTTCAAAATAAATGATTCAAGAAAAACAATGCAATGCTTTTAAAAACGCAACAAAATGTCAATAAAAACAAATAAAAGTTTCAACATTTGAAATGTTCAATCGAAACATTCAATTTTCTGATGCCACTGATTTACTTCCAGAATCAGAACCGTGTGTTTTTGATTCTTACAGAAAGTTGAGTTTCTTGGAAAAGATGGTGATTGTAATCTACGACAGAGACGCTTGTGTTTGGTCCTACTGAGGGTTCAGGTTTGAAAACAATCATCTCACACTTGAATTCACCAGAAACTAACTTACTGAGTCATATTGTCTGAGACGAGCAGATCCTCAACCAGAGGAATCCATCCATCACTCTTTTGAAGCTTTGATTTCACTCTTTTCACCTACTTTAATGTCATTGATCGATTCGACTTTGTCAAATATTCAAGTGGAACAATTCACTCGATGATTTGGTTTACATTTCTAGAAACATCTCCTCGTTTATTGTTTGAAAAAACAAGTTGTTTTCTCACCATTGATTCGACAAACATGGTATTTTAAAATAGTGTATTTCATGAAAGATTGCAGTTCAATGAATCTAGTTTGTCTTCTTCAATTATAGGAACATTGTGTTCAAGAAAGTTCTTGAGAATTTAAACTTGATCAAGTCAAGAGACGTCAAGAGAGAAGAAAGCGTTAATACAGGAGAAATATGTTCAACTGGCTCCAAATAGTTGAGAGAAAAAGGAAGATATTGAGTTGAATCCAGAGAAAAACACGTATATTCATGTTAAAATGATTCAAACCCTGGGAAGAAGAATCCTCTGGAGATGTCAATCTTTTCTGACTGAGTCTCTCAGGAGACGATGTGTAGAAATAAGAGCTGTAAGTGCCGTACGTTGATGGTCCTGAAGGTACGAGTGTGATTCTTGCCACGGTACTCGGAGCAGGAGTGAGAAGCAGGAGTTTTTGGGTCGTAGCTGAAACTGAGAAGCTGACAATCAAACAAGGACACTTAACGGTGAATGTGATAATAATCCTGGACTTTTTTTAGCAGATGAATTCTAGCTACGCTGCTCCTCAGACGCGCTCTGATCCAGGAATATTAAGGGCTACCATCTTCTTTTGACCTTCAGTGTTTTGTACCTTTGATCCAGTGTTTGCACAAACACATTCCTTGATTTGTGTTGACAAATCTTCACGTTGTTGAAGTGACCCCTTCCTCGCCACTTTAGCAATAATGTCAACGAAAAGATGCATATAGAGGCGGATTTACTGTTTTCAATGAAGACTTTTACATTTGAAACTGAAGCAAAGCAGTGTTTGTATGGAAGTGCATCAGTGTCATCAGAATATTGAAGGATTGAATTAAACATTGTTTCAACTTTTTTATTCAAGTTTTCCTTTATTAGTTTGAATCATCATTTGTACGTTGAAAGGTTTAATAAATTGATTAAATAAAAGGTAAATATACACAGTTTGATATTCTATTGACCATCATTAATTTTCTGAATACAATCCTTTTTTAATTCCTGATCTTTTGACTTCAATATAAAAATGTTGGTATAATAGTGAGACTTTTAACCAAAAGAGTCCTGAGCTACTTGATTCAACTCTCAGCCAATCATGCGACGCTCAGACGATCACATGATGTCGTAGAATCACTGGCGCGTCAATACATCATGGTGGATTCAAAGCAACAGCATTTTCTGGCGACACTTTTATACCAACATTTATATTGAATTTAAAAGACTATGAATTCAAAATATTTAACTTTAGATTTTTTTTTTTATTCAATTAAAAAAACACAAATCAAATTAAACCTTCAAGATACAAGTGATTGAATTCAATGCTTGCAAAAATAATGAAATGGTTCAAAATAAAAAACATTTCAATAAAAAAGTTTCATCATTTGTTTAATTCCATCATTGAATATTCAGATGACAGTGATTTACTAACAAATGTTCCGACCATGTGACCAGAGAAGAAGTGACGCAGATGAACTCAGTGACATGAACTTTTGTGTTGCTCAAACTAAAACTGTCCAGTTTCATCTTTGTTTTTTGCAAGCTCAGCAAGATTTTCTTTACCAGATGGATTTTTTTTACTGAATTTATTGTTTGTTTGTTCTCCCCGTGTTTGTGTGGGTTTACTCCGGGCACTCCGGTTTCCTCCCACAGTCCAAACACAGAGGTGGATTGAAAACTCTAAATTGTCCGCAGGTGTGAGTGTGTGAATGTGTGAGTCTGTGAATGAATGATTTTCTGTCACAACTGAGCGACATCAAAGCTGGACTTTAGGAAAGTTTAGTCGTCTTTAAGTAACAGTTTGGTAGATCAAGCCCGATGTGACCAAAGTCTTTCAACGACCACCTCCTGACCAGAGAGGATTTACTTGGATTATTTCTCCAACTAAGCAAAAAGTCCATTTGTGTGTGACCTTTGACCTCCCGCTGCCTCAGATGTGTGTATTTGTGACTGGGTTAGTGACACACAGTGAAGCTGGTGGACTTCTGTGCAGCTTTGAACATGTTTGGAGACGTTCTTTAATGTCCCTTTCATTTTGTGTTCAAGCATCAGGTCATATGGAACCTTAATGATCCATCAGTGCATCATTGTTCTATTCTTCTTCTATTATAATGATGTAGAACCACATTAGGTGGAGTCAGATTCACTGCTTATAAACAATATCAATGAACAATCACATCAGAGTCACATTATTATGGCAAATATCATTTATTTCACATTTGAATTATTATTGAGACAAAAATGCTTGATAAGGGTTAAAAGTTGTTTATTTGATAATTTATTTTTGAATAAAAGCACAAATGTGTTCTGGGAAGGTTGTGTTATTACACAATGTCAATATTATTTAACACTTTATCTTGAAATGTATTATTAACACATTCAAAGATATTCTAATACTTTTATATGACTTTATAGAAGAAGTTATGATGGTTTATGTTTGTCAACTTAAAACAAGCTTCATGAAGGTTTATAAAAAGTTCATTATTTTTCATAATTAATGCCAAAGTAACGACTGAAGTCACTCAGTGTAATTACTGTATTACAACTCAAGCAACCTTTAATTAATAGAGGGGTAAGAAATTATTGATGAATTTAAATATCACAATATTTCTATACACAACTAGACACTGTATTAATATTCAACAGCACTTTATCGGTTTATATTAACAATTAACATGCAAATATTCAGACAATTTTAACAGTCATGACAATTGTTTTTTCTTTTTTTAAATCCAACCAAAATATTGCAAGTTATTTTATTTGTTTTTCTGTATCCTCTCGTCCTCAGTCTTCACCAGGATCTCGCAGGATTTTATTTGTTAATGTATAAGTATAAAAATCTAATTATTGTATTGTATTCACACAAAACTTTTTTTTTTCAATTAATACATTGCTGTTGAATATCAACACGGTATTGCAATATTTCAGTGTATTTTCTCACTTAAATCGTATAATAAGTTGACGTGACTATAAAGCATCATATCTTCTTCTATAAAGTTGTATAAATGTATAATCATGTCTCATGGATTTGTTGTCGATGTATTATACCAGACCTTGATAGAAAGTTCTCACCACACAGTCCTAATGATTCTCAATACAAGGTTTGATGTTGAAGTTCTGCAGGATCATTGACTGAAGTGTACAAGGCTGCACGGCTGAGTGGTGGAGGTGTGTCGGAGAGACCCTCGTACCTGCCACGGGAGACTGGTTCTATTCAAGGATGTGGACAAACAAGAATCTTACTGGTGGGCTCCACGTAGATCTAGTTATGCAACAAGTGATTCCTGAGGGAAGTAGATTTCATAGACACACGAGCCAGACCTGCAATACACAGAAAGTCCCATGTCCTGGGAGTCCAAGGTCTTGTCTGCTGCTATGAAATACTTCTCTATCTGTATCAAGTGCATTACACATAAACTGTATTTTGTTATACAGAGAATTTGACAGTGTATAGATGGAGAGAAATATGGCTTTATGATGCTTGTTCAGTGTTATTTATGAGAAATAAAAACCTGTCAACTTTGCCTCAGTGTTCTCTCTTCCTCTCTCTGACGTCTGTTGCTTATATCGGACTCTATCGCTCCAGTGTTGGTCCCAAACCATTTGACACTGACAAGCTAGCAATCTTTTGTTAGCATGTCGTCTTGCTAGCTGTTCCAGAGTCTATTATGGAGCCTCGACTTTTAGCAAAGTCTGCGTAAGAAGCACAGTCTTCACCAGCTATTCAACAGATCCGACCCTTCAAGCCTTTTAGACCATCATCACTAAATAATGTGTTTATTCAAATGGTTTGAACTGTACTTTTCTGCGACACTTTTTAGTAGAGGTGTAAGAACATATCGATTGACTTCAATATAGCGATATTACTTTTCACAATACCGTGTCAGTTTTCAACTGCACTGTCTCGATTTGTGTTTTTTTATTGGCTTTCAATAATTTATCATAATTCTTTCATGGTTTATATTTCAATAAAGTTAGTAAGTCATTGTAGTGATTATAACCTTTATAAAAAAGGTTTACTTTCAGAACATTTAAGTTCTGGTCGATTTAACTGTAAAATCGTCTTCAGGTAAAAATACCTGAGGTTGGAGAACCACCTTTGATTTATAGTACAAAGGAAACTATTACATTTATGAGGATAATAATTAAATAATTGTTATTATCAATGAACTATGAAACTGTAATTTGAATCAATCTCATGAACTGAAGTCACTACTTGTTTTTCGTGATTATTTGTTCTTCACTGAGTAAGAGGCTCTTAAATTGACAGTTAATCACACCAAAATAGAAACGCGAACAGCGATGTAACGTTTTATGAATTAACTTAGTGAACAACAACTTTAAAAAGACATTTAACTCTTGCTGATTTAAAGGTTTTTAAAATTAATATTTGTTTTCACATGTAGTTGGATTTTCTTAATCCAATAATTTAATAATAAATATTCTAAATTCAATATTTTCTCATTTGTTTCCTTTTGAATTCAGTATAAAAATGTTGGTATAATTGTACCTTCAGACAAAACCAACAGAGAACTGATTTAATTGAACGAACTTTCAGCCAATCACAGGAAGCACAGACGATCATGTGATGACGTAGAAACACACAATTAAGTAGCTCCGGGAAATTCAAATTCAAACACAAATTCAGCCTTAAATATAAAAGCTGTTGAATCATATTCTTAAAGAAATAATATTTAATAATCGATTAAAAGTTTCAACAGGTGAAAATTTTAATGTATTCAATATTCTGATGTCACTGATAAACTTCCATATCCAGCCTGGATGGATGAACAAATGTTGAGTAGTTTGAATGGAAATGTTGTGTAAAAACTAAATGTGAACAGTTGTAATAAAATCCTCCTCCAGGCTGACTGTGTCAGATGATGTTGAAGAGGAGCAGTGATGGATGTGGCAGCAGTGAAGGAGGAGAGAGAAGCACCACTGGCTGCTGCATGTATATCTACACTGTGATCATGTGACCTTCTCACTCCAGCTCGGTGGAACCAGGAGTCATTTTCACAATCCCTCCATCAAACAGAGGCCACTCCAAAGTCCACCAGTAGAACAGAGCAAACGTGTTACCAGAAGATACAAACACGTCTCAGATCTGTGTCGGCGTCTAACCTACCCTGTGAGGACGAGCCTCGTCCCAAAGTCTGACCACGAGCAGCACATCCACGACCACCAAGAACATTCTTTCTGACGGGACACTTCTCACCGAGGGCTTTGTGTGCTGCCAAAAATACTAGTGTGCGAGTGTAGAAGTACATGTTGGTTGATGGAGGTGAAGGATAACACAGATGTAATAACTGTGAGGCTTTTATGGGAGAATATCAGAATATTGAATGATTGAATTTAACGTTTCTGTCACGATCTTTAATAAACGGAACCCAAGAGCGAGTGAGAGTCTCAATTATTTATCAAGTTTGGAGCATCTGCCTTTGATACCTCTGGAATGTTTTGTCCTCCTTTTATATCCAGTCAGTTCTTTACGCTGCCGTCTCCCTCGTCTCAGCATCTTTTGAACACCACATTGATGACTTTTAATTAAAGCTGTTATTTCATCTCCTAGTTTGAATTGGTCCATGAACGCACCACTTACCGTGTGGATGTGAAGTTTAGAGCGTCAGTCGACAGTTTAGCTGCTGAAGTTACTGCTGAGTGTCAACAATAGAGTCAATGATCAACTTTTGCTTCAGTTCAGAGACGAGTGTTTTCTTTGATTGTATTTCAGGTCGTCAGGTTTATGCTTCATGGAGACTGATGCACTTTATTGTCAGAATAAAAGAAGAGAAAGAAGTGACAGAAGTATGAACGCTACACTTCATATTCATGTTGTCACGTGTGTGCATCATCAGAACATCAACCATCAGAAGATCCTGACATGTGCTCGGCTGTACTTGAGCTTCAACTCTTACAGTCGACTGAACAACAAGTGATGAAAGAGAAAGTTTCTTCAACAATTCTTCACATTCTTTCTTCCTTCAAAACAACACGTTTGTTTCAGGAGCAGATTTCTTCTTTCCTCACTGTCAGCACTTTTCATGATGATTGACAGCAGCTACACACGTTTGATGGAGGAACACACTCACACACTCAGCTCACGCACACACACTGAAGAACCAGAACCAGGAACCTCTTTGAGTCCAAATCCCAGGTACAAAGGTTCAGTGGAGATGAAGAAGGTGTTGAGGTGTTTAAGACCTTTAGAGGAGACACTGTAAAACTCCAAATATCCAGATTCAGGATCGTTGATCTCAACTCTTACTCTGTGAGAAACTTCTTGACTCTTGATGACAGTTTCTATCTTATTGTGACAGAATTTATATCCTTCATCATCAGAGCAGCTCAGACTCCAGGAATAACGGTTCTGTCCAAACTCAGACTCGTCTTCTTTCCCTCCGTCTCTTCTGAGAGTCAGTGCGATAGAAGCTCCTCCTCTCCACTCCAGCTCCCAGGAACATGGTCCAGTCACAGCTTCTCTGCTCATCACCTGAAGACACCGGTGGAATCTGTCGGGATGGTCCAGATAATCCTGATCCTGCGTCACAAGTTCCACCGTCCTGTTGTCGTTGGACAGTAGGAGGCGCCGGTGTGCTGTGTCCGGGTCCAGTGAGAGTGGACGGAAGTCTGAGAGAAGAAGACACGAGAGGTGATGATGGTGGAAGAACTTTCTCTTCAAGACAATCATGGACTCAGTGTCCCAGCAAGCCAGGGAGGGCTGCTCTGTTTGTTGACATCTAGTGGAGATCATCATCAAAGTGAAGTCTTCTGAGACTGGGACCACCTTCAGAGAAGAACCAGGAGAACTGGAACATCCCATAATAATCGTGAGGAGATGACTGTCACATTTGATTGACACCAGTGTGTCCATATCAAGTCAGCAGCTAAACTAGCATGTAGCTAACATGATGTTTCTTCATGTTGTTGAAACATCTCTGCGTTCATCTCCACCATCATCCAGGTGAGATGCTGCACTGAGATCTTCTCACTCCACTGAGAACGTGATGATCTTCATTTGCACTCTCAAGTCAAAGAGTGAAAAGAGTGAATGAATGAGTGTGAGATGATGAGGAAAGTCAACATTGCTGCTTCTACATCTGCACGGAGGCTCCTCACCAGCTGCTGCTGGACACCATGTTGGTGACCAGTGTTCTGGGCAGTGACCTGGACTTGATGAAGCTCCATCAGCAGATTCAAGTGTATCATGAAGTCACCAACATCACAACTGCTCCACGAGAAGCTGACAGAGTTGAGGAGTTCTCATCCATCAATCAAATCAAACTTACACTTCTCATCTCCAGATGTTGATCTCTGTGGTCCACGATCCAGCCTGGAGGAAGAAACATTGAGAAGATCAGGTTCATTTGCCTTCAGATGTTTCATGACTTCATGCTGCTAAGTGGACGTTCTTTCATGACTGTGTTGACCACAACAAAGATGGATCTAGAAACACTCGCTCAGTCTCCACTGTCTCCTTGTTCTTCCACTGGTGTCCAGCAGGAGAACATGGAGAAGCTCTGAGAGTCTGATCAGCGTCACACACTCACATCTCTCTGCTTCTGATCACATGTTCAGTCTGAAGATCTTTGGAGCTCAGTCAGTGAGTTCTGCTGCTCCGTCCATACCTGAGAGTCTCCAGCCTCCAGTCTGGACTCTCCAGTCCAGCAGACAGCAGCTCCAGTCCTGGTCCTCCTGGATCGTTGTAGCTCAGGTCCAGCTCTCTCAGATGGGACGGGTTAGATGTCAGAGCTGAGGCCAGAGAAGAACAACCTCCTGCTGAGATCTGACAGTTTGACAGACTGTAATGAAGGAGAAACAGTTTCATTAAATCATGAGACCAGAAGAACTGAAGACATGATGTTCTGACCTGAGAGTCTCCAGGTGACAGTGTGGACTCTTCAGTCCAGCAGACAGCAGCTCCACTCCTGGATCCTGCAGGTTGTTGTCACTCAGGTCCAGTTGAGTCAGACTAGAGGACGGAGAGCTGAGGACTGAGGACAGAAGTGAACAACTTCTCTCTGTCAGTCCACAGAAGATCAGCCTGTGAAAGAGACGAGTGTCGTCAACAAGTGACTTTTTCTCTATTTTGACTTGAAAGACTTGATTTGAGGAAACACTGAACTCTTTACATTCATAAGATCATCACATGATTGTGTGAATATTTGAAGACTTTTCTATCAATCAGGATCAACTTGATCAAACACATGAAATAATGATGTTTTCATCAGTTCAACACTTTCCTGACTTTGTTTCAATTTCAATAAATAAATGAATAAAAGTGATTTATGACTCGAAACTTGACTCAAACTAGTGATTTATGACTCGAGACTTGACTCAAACTAGTGATTTATGACTCAAGACTTGACTCAAACTAGTGATTTATGACTCGAGACTTGACTCAAACTAGTGATTTATGACTCGAGACTTGACTCAAACTAGTGATTTATGACTCGAGACTTGACTCAAACTAGTGATTTATGACTCGAGACTTGACTCAAACTAGTGATTTATGACTCGAGACTTGACTCAAACTAGTGATTTATGACTCGAAACTTGACTCAAACTAGTGATTTATGACTCGAGACTTGACTCAAACTAGTGATTTATGACTCGAGACTTGACTCAAACTAGTGATTTATGACTCGAGACTTGACTCAAACTAGTGATTTATGACTCGAAACTTGACTCAAACTAGTGATTTATGACTCGAGACTTGACTCAAACTAGTGATTTATGACTCGAGACTTGACTCAAACTAGTGATTTATGACTCGAGACTTGACTCAAACTAGTGATTTATGACTCGAAACTTGACTCGGACTAGTGATTTATGACTTGAAACTTAACTCGGACTAATGATTTATGACTCGAGTTTTGACTCGTACTAGTGATGTGTGACTCGACACTTGACTCGGACTAGTGATTTATGACTCGAGACTTGACTCGGACTAGTGATTTATGACTTGAAATTTAACTCGGACTAATGATTTATGACTCGAGACTTGACACGGACTAGTGATTTATGACTCGAGACTTGACTCGGACTAGTGATTTATGACTTGAAATTTAACTCGGACTAATGATTTATGACTCGAGACTTGACTCGGACTAGTGATTTATGACTCGAAATTTGACTCGTAATAGTGATTTTTGACTCGAAACTTGACTCGGACTAGTGATTTATGACTCGAGACTTGACTCGGACTAGTGATTTATGACTCGAGACTTGACTCGGACTAGAGATTTATGACTCGAGACTTGACTCGGACTAGTGATTTATGACTCGAGACTTGACTCGGACTAGAGATTTATGACTCGAAACTTGAGTCGGACTAATGATTTATGACTTGAGACTTGACTCTGACTAGTGATTTATGACTCGAGACTTGACTCTGACTAGTGATTTATGACTCGAGACTTGACTCGGACTAGAGATTTATGACTCGAGACTTGACTCGGACTAGTGATTTATGACACGAGACTTGACTCGGACTAGAGATTTATGACTCGAAACTTGAGTCGGACTAATGATTTATGACTTGAGACTTGACTCTGACTAGTGATTTATGACTCGAGTCTTGACTCTGACTAGTGATTTATGACTCGAGACTTGACTCGGACTAGTGATTTATGACTCGAGACTTGACTCGAACTAGTGATTTATGACTCGAGACTTGACTCGGACTAGAGATTTATGACTCGAAACTTGAGTCGGACTAGTGATTTATGACTCGAGACTTGACTCCAACTAGTGATTTATGACTCGAGACTTGACTCGGACTAGAGATTTATGACTCGAAACTTGAGTCGGACTAGTGATTTATGACTCGAGACTTGACTCGGACTAGTGATTTATGACTCGAGACTTGACTCGGACTAGTGATTTATGACTTGAAACTTAACTCGGACTAATGATTTATGACTCGAGTTTTGACTCGTACTAGTGATGTGTGACTCGACACTTGACTCGGACTAGTGATTTATGACTCGAGACTTGACTCGGACTAGTGATTTATGACTTGAAACTTAACTCGGACTAATGATTTATGACTCGAGTTTTGACTCGTACTAGTGATGTGTGACTCGACACTTGACTCGGACTAGAGATTTATGAATCGAAACTTGACTCGGACTAGTGATGTGTGACTCGACACTTGACTCGGACTAGTGATGTGTGACTCGACACTTGACTCGGACTAGTGATGTGTGACTCGACACTTGACTCGGACTAGTGATTTATGACTCGAAACTTGACTCCAACTAGTGATTTATGACTCGAGACTTGACTCAAACTAGTGATTTATGACTCGAGACTTGGCTCAAACTAGTGATTTATGACTCGAAACTTGACTCAAACTAGTGATTTATGACTCGAGACTTGACTCAAACTAGTGATTTATGACTCGAGACTTGACTCAAACTAGTGATTTATGACTCGAAACTTGACTCAAACTAGTGATTTATGACTCGAAACTTGACTCAAACAAGTGATTTATGACTCGAAAATTGACTCAAACTAGTGATTTATGACTCGAGACTTGACTCAAACTAGTGATTTATGACTCGAGACTTGACTCAAACTAGTGATTTATGACTCGAAACTTGACTCAAACTAGTGATTTATGACTCGAGACTTGACTCAAACTAGTGATTTATGACTCGAGACTTGACTCAAACTAGTGATTTATGACTCGAAACTTGACTCAAACTAGTGATTTATGACTCGAAACTTGGCTCAAACTAGTGATTTATGACTCGAAACTTGACTCAAACTAGTGATTTATGACTCGAGACTTGACTCACACTAGTGATTTATGACTCGAAACTTGACTCAAACTAGTGATTTATGACTCGAAACTTGACTCAAACTAGTGATTTATGACTCGAGACTTGACTCAAACTAGTGATTTATGACTCGAAACTTGACTCAAACTAGTGATTTATGACTCGAAACTTGACTCAAACTAGTGATTTATGACTCGAAACTTGACTCAAACTAGTGATTTATGACTCGAAACTTGACTCAAACTAGTGATTTATGACTCGAAACTTGACTCAAAATAGTGATTTAAGACTCGAAACTTGACTCAAACTAGTGATTTATGACTCAAGACTTGACTCAAACTAGTGATTTAAGACTCGAAACTTGACTCAAACTAGTGCTTTAAGACTCGAAACTTGACTCAAACTAGTGATTTAAGACTCGAAACTTGACTCAAACTAGTGATTTAAGACTCGAAACTTGACTCAAACTAGTGATTTATGACTCGAGACTTGACTCAAACTAGTGATTTATGACTCGAGACTTGACTCAAACTAGTGATTTATGACTCGAGACTTGACTCAAACTAGTGATTTAAGACTCGAAACTTGACTCAAACTAGTGATTTATGACTCAAGACTTGACTCAAACTAGTGATTTAAGACTCGAAACTTGACTCAAACTAGTGATTTAAGACTCGAAACTTGACTCAAACTAGTGATTTATGACTCGAGACTTGATTCAAACTAGTGATTTATGACTCGAGACTTGACTCAAACTAGTGATTTATGACTCGAGACTTGACTCAAACTAGTGATTTATGACTCGAGACTTGACTCGGACTAGTGATTTATGACTCGAGACTTGACTCGGACTAGAGATTTATGACTCGAGACTTGACTCGGACTAGTGATTTATGACTCGAGACTTGACTCGGACTAGAGATTTATGACTCGAAACTTGAGTCGGACTAATGATTTATGACTCGAGACTTGACTGGGACTAGTGATTTATGACTCGAGACTTGACTCGGACTAGAGATTTATGACTCGAGACTTGACTCGGACTAGTGATTTATGACTCGAGACTTGACTCGGACTAGAGATTTATGACTCGAAACTTGAGTCGGACTAATGATTTATGACTCGAGACTTGACTCTGACTAGTGATTTATGACTCGAGACTTGACTGGGACTAGTGATTTATGACTCGAGTCTTGACTCTGACTAGTGATTTATGACTCGAGACTTGACTCGGACTAGTGATTTATGACTCGAGACTTGACTCGAACTAGTGATTTATGACTCGAGACTTGACTCGGACTAGAGATTTATGACTCGAAACTTGAGTCGGACTAGTGATTTATGACTCGAGACTTGACTCGGACTAGTGATTTATGACTCGAGACTTGACTCGAACTAGTGATTTATGACTCGAGACTTGACTCGGACTAGAGATTTATGACTCGAAACTTGAGTCGGACTAGTGATTTATGACTCGAGACTTGACTCGGACTAGTGATTTATGACTCGAGACTTGACTCGAACTAGTGATTTATGACTCGAGACTTGACTCGGACTAGAGATTTATGACTCGAAACTTGAGTCGGACTAGTGATTTATGACTCGAAACTTGACACAGACTAGTGATTTATGACTCGAGACTTGACTCGGACTAGTGATTTATGACTTGAAACTTAACTCGGACTAGTGATTTATGACTCGAGACTTGACTCGAACTAGTGATTTATGACTCGAGACTTGACTCGGACTAGAGATTTATGACTCGAAACTTGACTCGAACTAGTGATTTATGACTCGAGACTTGACTCGGACTAGTGATTTATGACTCGAGACTTGACTCGGACTAGTGATTTATGACTTGAAACTTAACTCGGACTAATGATTTATGACTCGAGTCTTGACTCTGACTAGTGATTAATGACTCGAGACTTGACTCGGACTAATGATTTATGACTCGAGACTTGACTCGGACTAATGATTTATGACTCGAGTCTTGACTCTGACTAGTGATTTATGACTCGAGACTTGACTCGGACTAGTGATTTATGACTCGAGACTTGACTCGGACTAGTGATTTATGACTCGAGACTTGACTCGGACTAGAGATTTATGACTCGAGACTTGACTCGGACTAGTGATTTATGACTCGAGACTTGACTCGGACTAGAGATTTATGACTCGAAACTTGAGTCGGACTAATGATTTATGACTTGAGACTTGACTCTGACTAGTGATTTATGACTCGAGACTTGACTGGGACTAGTGATTTATGACTCGAGTCTTGACTCTGACTAGTGATTTATGACTCGAGACTTGACTCGGACTAGTGATTTATGACTCGAGACTTGACTCGAACTAGTGATTTATGACTCGAGACTTGACTCGGACTAGAGATTTATGACTCGAAACTTGAGTCGGACTAGTGATTTATGACTCGAGACTTGACTCGAACTAGTGATTTATGACTCGAGACTTGACTCGGACTAGAGATTTATGACTCGAAACTTGAGTCGGACTAGTGATTTATGACTCGAGACTTGACTCGGACTAGTGATTTATGACTCGAGACTTGACTCGGACTAATGATTTATGACTTGAAACTTAACTCGGACTAATGATTTATGACTCGAGTTTTGACTCGTACTAGTGATGTGTGACTCGACACTTGACTCGGACTAGTGATTTATGACTCGAGACTTGAGTCGGACTAGTGATTTATGACTTGAAACTTAACTCGGACTAATGATTTATGACTCGAGTTTTGACTCGTACTAGTGATGTGTGACTCGACACTTGACTCGGACTAGTGATTTATGACTCGAGACTTGACTCGGACTAGTGATTTATGACTCGAGACTTGACTCAAATTAGTGATTTATGACTCAAGACTTGACTCAAATTAGTGATTTATGACTCGAGACTTGACTCAAATTAGTGATTTATGACTCGAGACTTGACTCAAATTAGTGATTTATGACTCAAGACTTGACTCAAATTAGTGATTTATGACTCGAGACTTGACTCAAATTAGTGATTTATGACTCGAGACTTGACTCAAATTAGTGATTTATGACTCGAGACTTGACTCAAATTAGTGATTTATGACTCGAGACTTGACTCAAATTAGTGATTTATGACTCGAGACTTGACTCAGACTAGTGATTTATGACTCGAGACTTGACTCAAATTAGTGATTTATGACTCGAGACTTGACTCAAATTAGTGATTTATGACTCGAGACTTGACTCGGACTAGTGATTTATGACTCGAGACTTGACTCAAATTAGTGATTTATGACTCGAGACTTGACTCGGACTAGTGATTTATGACTCGTGTTGACTCAAATTAGTGATTTATGACTCGAGACTTGACTCAAATTAGTTATTTATGACTCGAGACTTGACTCGGACTAGAGATTTATGACTCGAGACTTGACTCGGACTAGTGATTTATGACTGGAGACTTGACTCGGACTAGTGATTTATGACTCAAGACTTGACTCGGACTAGTGATTTATGACTCGAGACTTGACTCGGACTAGTGATTTATGACTCGAGACTTGACTCGGACTAGAGATTTATGACTCGAGACTTGACTCGGACTACTAATTTATGAATCGAGACTTGACTCGGAATAGTGATTTATGACTCGAGACTTGACTCGGACTAGTGATTTATGACTCGAGACTTGACTCAGACTAGTGATTTATAACTCGAGACTTGACTCGGACTGGTGATTTATGACTCAAGACTTGACTAGGACAAGTGATTTATGACTCGAGACTTGACTCGGACTAGTGATTTCTGACTCGAGACTTGACTCGGACTAATGATTTATGACTCGAGTCTTGACTCTGACTAGTGATGTATGACTCGAGACTTGACTCGGACTAGTGATTTATGACTCGAGACTTGACTCGGACTAGTGATTTATGACTCGAGACTTGACTCGGACTAATGATTTATGACTCGAGACTTGACTCAAATTAGTGATTTATGACTCGAGACTTGACTCAAATTAGTGATTTATGACTCGAGACTTGACTCAGACTAGTGATTTATGACTCGAGACTTGACTCAAATTAGTGATTTATGACTCGAGACTTGACTCAAATTAGTGATTTATGACTCGAGACTTGACTCAAATTAGTGATTTATGACTCGAGACTTGACTCAAATTAGTGATTTATGACTCGAGACTTGACTCGGACTAGTGATTTATGACTCGAGACTTGACTCAAATTAGTGATTTATGACTCGAGACTTGACTCAAATTAGTTATTTATGACTCGAGACTTGACTCGGACTAGAGATTTATGACTCGAGACTTGACTCGGACTAGTGATTTATGACTGGAGACTTGACTCGGACTAGTGATTTATGACTCGAGACTTGACTCGGACTAGTGATTTATGACTCGAGACTTGACTCGGACTAATGATTTATGACTCGAGTCTTGACTCTGACTAGTGATTTATGACTAGAGACTTGACTCGGACTAGTGATTTATGACTCGAGACTTGACTCGGAATAGTGATTTATGACTCGAGACTTGACTCGGACTAGAGATTTATGACTCGAAACTTGAGTCGGACTAATGATTTATGACTCGAGACTTGACTCTGACTAGTGATTTATGACTCGAGACTTGACTCGGACTAGAGATTTTTGACTCGAAACTTGAGTCGGACTAATGATTTATGACTCGAGACTTGACTCGGACTAGTGATTTATGACTCGAGACTTGACTCGGACTAGAGATTTATGACTCGAAACTTGAGTCGGACTAATGATTTATGACTCGAGACTTGACTCTGACTAGTGATTTATGACTCGAGACTTGACTCTGACTAGTAATTTATGACTCGAGACTTGACTTGGACTAGGGATTTATGACTCGAGACTTGACTCTGACTAATGATTTATGACTCGAGTCTTGACTCTGACTAGTGATTTATGACTCGAGACTTGACTCGGACTAATGATTTATGACTCGAGACTTGACTCGGACTAATGATTTATGACTCGAGTCTTGACTCTGACTAGTGATTTATGACTCGAGACTTGACTCGGACTAGTGATTTATGACTCGAGACTTGACTCGGACTAGTGATTTATGACTCGAGACTTGACTCGGACTAGAGATTTATGACTCGAGACTTGACTCGGACTAGTGATTTATGACTCGAGACTTGACTCGGACTAGAGATTTATGACTCGAAACTTGAGTCGGACTAATGATTTATGACTTGAGACTTGACTCTGACTAGTGATTTATGACTCGAGACTTGACTGGGACTAGTGATTTATGACTCGAGTCTTGACTCTGACTAGTGATTTATGACTCGAGACTTGACTCGGACTAGTGATTTATGACTCGAGACTTGACTCGAACTAGTGATTTATGACTCGAGACTTGACTCGGACTAGAGATTTATGACTCGAAACTTGAGTCGGACTAGTGATTTATGACTCGAGACTTGACTCGGACTAGTGATTTATGACTCGAGACTTGACTCGAACTAGTGATTTATGACTCGAGACTTGACTCGGACTAGAGATTTATGACTCGAAACTTGAGTCGGACTAGTGATTTATGACTCGAGACTTGACTCGGACTAGTGATTTATGACTCGAGACTTGACTCGAACTAGTGATTTATGACTCGAGACTTGACTCGGACTAGAGATTTATGAATCGAAACTTGAGTCGGACTAGTGATTTATGACTCGAGACTTGACACAGACTAGTGATTTATGACTCGAGACTTGACTCGGACTAGTGATTTATGACTTGAAACTTAACTCGGACTAGTGATTTATGACTCGAGACTTGACTCGAACTAGTGATTTATGACTCGAGACTTGACTCGGACTAGAGATTTATGACTCGAAACTTGACTCGAACTAGTGATTTATGACTCGAGACTTGACTCGGACTAGTGATTTATGACTCGAGACTTGACTCGGACTAGTGATTTATGACTTGAAACTTAACTCGGACTAATGATTTATGACTCGAGTCTTGACTCTGACTAGTGATTAATGACTCGAGACTTGACTCGGACTAATGATTTATGACTCGAGACTTGACTCGGACTAATGATTTATGACTCGAGTCTTGACTCTGACTAGTGATTTATGACTCGAGACTTGACTCGGACTAGTGATTTATGACTCGAGACTTGACTCGGACTAGTGATTTATGACTCGAGACTTGACTCGGACTAGAGATTTATGACTCGAGACTTGACTCGGACTAGTGATTTATGACTCGAGACTTGACTCGGACTAGAGATTTATGACTCGAAACTTGAGTCGGACTAATGATTTATGACTTGAGACTTGACTCTGACTAGTGATTTATGACTCGAGACTTGACTGGGACTAGTGATTTATGACTCGAGTCTTGACTCTGACTAGTGATTTATGACTCGAGACTTGACTGGGACTAGTGATTTATGACTCGAGACTTGACTCGAACTAGTGATTTATGACTCGAGACTTGACTCGGACTAGAGATTTATGACTCGAAACTTGAGTCGGACTAGTGATTTATGACTCGAGACTTGACTCGAACTAGTGATTTATGACTCGAGACTTGACTCGGACTAGAGATTTATGACTCGAAACTTGAGTCGGACTAGTGATTTATGACTCGAGACTTGACTCGGACTAGTGATTTATGACTCGAGACTTGACTCGGACTAATGATTTATGACTCGAGTTTTGACTCGTACTAGTGATGTGTGACTCGACACTTGAGTCGGACTAGTGATTTATGACTCGAGACTTGACTCGGACTAGTGATTTATGACTCGAGACTTGACTCGGACTAATGATTTATGACTCGAGTTTTGACTCGTACTAGTGATTTATGACTCGAGACTTGACTCGGACTAGTGATTTATGACTCGAGACTTGACTCGGACTAGTGATTTATGACTCGAGACTTGACTCGGACTAGTGATGTGTGACTCGACACTTGACTCGGACTAGTGATGTGTGACTCGACACTTGACTCGGACTAGTGATGTGTGACTCGACACTTGACTCGGACTAGTGATGTGTGACTCGACACTTGACTCGGACTAGTGATGTGTGACTCGACACTTGACTCGGACTAGTGATGTGTGACTCGACACTTGACTCGGACTAGTGATGTGTGACTCGACACTTGACTCGGACTAGTGATGTGTGACTCGACACTTGACTCGGACTAGTGATGTGTGACTCGACACTTGACTCGGACTAGTGATGTGTGACTCGACACTTGACTCGGACTAGTGATGTGTGACGAACAAAACAACAAGAGAAAGGAAGAGAGAAATCAAGAATGGTGACAAAGATGAGTAGAAATGAAGAGATAAGAGCAGGATGTGTGATGACACTGTTCAATATTGTGATGATGATATGACTTGTGATGAAGAAGAACATGTTTCAGTTTTCATACAGTTCCTGATGTGTTTATCACACATGCTCACATCACCATGAACATTACCCTGCATTGAAATCTAGAAACAGAACAAGTTAGAACATCACAAGTGTCACTCAAATGTCTTTGAATGTATTTGAGATCAGTAAATATGTGTCAACATACTGAACAGCACGACCCCAGCAGAAGTCAAAATAAACAAAGTTCAAGTGTCAGAACCTGCTGAAGACTGATGTCACTTAGAATCAGCTGCTTCATTGAAGAACAAACTGAAGACAAAACTTTGACTCTCTGGAGTCTCACCTCTGACTTTCACATTTCAGCTCTGAAGCTGTAGAAATGATGTTCTGACCTGAGAGTCTCCAGGTGACAGTGTGGACTCTTCAGTCCAGCAGACAGCAGCTCCACTCCTGGATCCTTCAGGTCGTTGTGACTCAGGTCCAGTTGAGTCAGACTAGAGGACGGAGAGCTGAGGACTGAGGACAGAAGTGAACAACTTCTCTCTGTCAGTCCACAGCATCTCAGCCTGTGAAAGAGACGGAAACGTCAACAAGTGACTTTTTCTCTATTTTGACTTGAAAGACTTGATTTGAGGAAACACTGAACTCTTTACATTCATAAGATCATCACATGATTGTGTGAATATTTGAAGACTTTTCTATCAATCAGGATCAACTTGATCAAACACATGAAATAATGATGTTTTCATCAGTTCAACACTTTCCTGACTTTGTTTCATTATTTATAAAAGTGTCACATGATACACAGAGACTGTTGTGAGAGGATTGATGTTGTTTTTATACCAGAAACAAACACAAGAGAAGAAGAAAAACTAAAGTCACAATAGAAATAAATGAATAAAAGTCATGAGAAAAACAAAGATGTTTGTAGATTATTTTTGAAGGTTGTTTATCAATCAATACATCGATCAACTTGTTTTCATCTGGTGACACCTTTTATTTGTGATTCATGAAAATGTCTCAATTGAAGATTTCTATAAAGTTTTCTTTCTATAAACTTGTTATTTTCTACTTCTAATTATGTTTTCATTCATCAAAGTCTTCAAAGTTTCCCTCCATCATTGTTCAAACATGTGTCGTTTCTTTAAATCTCCAGGTTTCAAATGTTTTCTCTGTATTTCCAGGTTTGAATATGGAGGCCTGCGAGGGTCAAATCAAGAGTTTACTCACCTTTTCATTGATATTTGGAAATAATCTCCTTCCATGTTTCAAGACAATACTTTTGGCAGAGATGGAGACTCGAGTCACACCTATGACTCGTGACTGAGACTCGTTATTTGTGACTCGAGTCAACTGGGACTTATTCATAGTGACTCGAGTCATACTAGTTATTTGTGACTCAAGTGTCGACTAGGACTAGTGATTTGTGACTTAAGACTTGACCTAAACTAGTGATTTGTGACTCAAACCTGAGTCGTCCTTGTGATTTGGGGCTTGAGAGTCGACTCAGATTCTGGATCTGTTACTTGAGACTTGACTCGGACTAGTTATTTGTCTCTTCAGTGTTCACTGGGACTAGGAATTTGTGACTTGATATGAGAATTAACTTTAACTTGTGACTCGACACTTGAATCGGACTTGTAACTATAAACTTGACTCAGACTCGTGTTCTCTGACTCAAGACTTGACTCGGACTGGTGATTTGTAATTCGAAACTTGCCCCCAATGAGTTATTTCTGACTAGAGAGTCGACTCAGACAAGTTATTAGTGACTCGACACTTGACCTGGAATAGTGATGTGTGACTCGAGAGTCAAATCCTACTAGTTACTTGCGACTCAAGAGTCGACTTGAACTTGTGATTTGTGACTCAAGAGTTGATTCATGCTAGTGAATTATGACTCAAGTTGACTCTAAACAGTTATTTATGACGTAAAATTGATTGATTATTTACTGTAGACTCGACTTGACAAAACTCTCTGGAGTCTCACCTCTGACTTTCACATTTCAGCTCTGAAGCTGTAGAAATGATGTTCTGACCTGAGAGTCTCCAGGTGACAGTGTGGACTCTTCAGTCCAGCAGACAGCAGCTCCACTCCTGGATCATGCAGGTTCCAGTTGTAACTCAGGTCCAGTTGAGTCAGACTAGAGGACGGAGAGCTGAGGACTGAGGACAGAAGTGAACAACTTCTCTCTGTCAGTCCACAGTCTCTCAGCCTGAAAAAAATGAAACAGGAAATCAAACGTTGATGTTTATATCTTCAGAGATGTTCCAATGATCCACTTACAGAACTTTATGTGAAGCTTGAACCATCGGCAGAAGCCTCTCAAGAACCTCCTCTGAAGCAGAGTATTTCTTCAGGTCAAACTCGTCCAGATGTTCCTCTGAGGACAGTAAGATGAAGGCCAGGGTGGACCATTGAGCAGGAGACAGTTGATCTGTGGAGAGACGTCCTGATCTCAGCTGCTGTTGGACCTCCTCCACCAGAGAAGTGTCCTTCACTTCATTCAGACAGTGGAACAGGTTGATGATTCTCTCTGGAGACACATTCTCACTGATCTTCTTCTTGATGAGCTTTGCTGTGTCCTGATTGGTCCAAGAGCTTCTTCCTGTTTGTTTCAATAAACCTGTCAGGAGACTCTGGCTGGTCTGCAGAGAAAGACCCAGAAGGAAGCGCAGGAACAAGTCCAGATGTCCATTTGGACTTTCTACAGCATCATTGATTTCTTTCTGGTAGAACTTTTCTATGTCAACGATTCTTGACTGCAGGTTGACTTCAGAGTTGAAGAACTTCTGGTGAACATGAAGAGCAGCCAGAAACTCCTGAAGACTCAGGTGGATGAAGCAGAACATCTGGTCCTGGTACAGTCCTCTCTCCTCTCTGAAGATCTGAGTGAACACTCCTGAGTGAAGTGAAGCAGCTGTGATGTCGATGTCACTCTCTGTCAGGTCTGATTCATAGAAGACCAAGTTTCCTTTCTTCAGGTGCTCAAAAGCCAGTTTTCCCAGAGACTCCATCATCTTGCTGCTCTCAGGATCCCAAACTGTGTCTGTCCAAGCTGCTCCATGGTACTTCATCTTCTTGACTTTGGACAGAACCAGCAGGAAGTAGATGAACATCTTAGTCAGGGTGTTGGGCAGCTGTCCTGTGTCTCCGCTCTTCAACATGTCCTCCAGAACTGTGGCAGTGATCCAGCAGAAGATCGGGATGTGACACATGATGTGGAGGCTTCGGGAGGTCTTGATGTGAGAGATGATGGTGCTGGTCTGCTCCTCATCACTGGACCTCTTCCTGAAGTACTCCTCCTTCTGGAGGTCAGTGAACCCTCTGACCTCTGTCACCATGTCCACACACTCAGGAGGGATCTGATTGGCTGCTGCAGGTCGTGTGGTCATCCAGAGACGAGCTGAGGGAAGAAGATTCCCTCTGATGAGGTTTGTCAGGAGGACGTCTACTGAGGTGGACTCTGTAGCTGCTGTCAAGACCCGACTGTTGAGGAAGTCCAGAGGGAGTCGACACTCGTCCAGACCGTCAAGGATGAACAGAACCTCGAGTCCTTCAAAACTGCTGAGATCTTTGGTTTCAGGAAAGAAAAGATGAACAAGTTCCACCAAACTCAACTTCTTCTCTTTCAGCAGGTTCAGCTCTCTGAAGGTGAAAGGAAACATGAAGTGGAAGTTCTGGTGAGCTTTGCCTTCAGTCCAGTCCAGAGTGACCTTCTGTGTCAGGAGGGTCTTCCCAATGCCAGCCACGCCCTTCGTCAGCAGGCTCCTGATTGGTGGGTCTCTCTCAGGTGAGGCTTTAAAGAGGTCTTCTTGTCTGATGGTGGTTTCTGGTCTGGTGTGGTTCCTGGTGGCTGCTTCGATCTGTCGGACCTCGTGCTCCTGGTTGACCTGGTCTGTGCCCCCCTCAGTGATGTAGAGCTCCGTGTAGATCTGATTCAGAGGAGCAGAGTTTCCTGCTTTAGCGACCCCCTCAGACACACTGTGGAACTTCTTCTTCAGGCTCCTCTTCAGCCGTCGTTGAATCTTTTCTACACGACTTCCTGAAGAAGAGAAGTCACATGAGTCACAAGATTCTAAAAGCTGAAGATCAATCTTCTCAGCAGATGCAGGAATTTCAATCTCAAATGTTCTAATAGATTCAAGACTTCATTTTCAGCAGGTTGAAGGTTCAAATCCTCTTACTTCCCCACAGAAGACCAGCAAGCTCCTCCTGCTTCATGCTCCTCAGGAGGTTCAGGATGATCTTCAGGAAATCTTCTCTGTTGCTCCTCATCTGCTCCTCTTCACACTTCAACTCCTCCTCTTCCTCATCCTCCAGGTGTTTCTGCTCACCTGGTCTGAGAAACTTCTTCACTCTCTTCAGTTCCTCCTTCACCAGGGTCATGACCTTCTCCTCCAGCAGCTGAAACACAAACATGTGACTTGATCATGTGACCTACAGAGGTCACCAGAGGTATGTCTCAGTCTCAGGACCAGAGAGTCTGAGTCACATTCAAATCGAGAAAACAAGAGTCTCAGCCACACCAGACCTTCTACTTCATGTATGAAGCTGACAGGTGGAGTTGTCCAGGATCAGAGCTTCATGAAGCAGCAGAAGCAGCTGACTGGTGAGTTAGCAGCTGTTGTAGTCAGCAGGTGAGGCTGAAGACTTGAACGTACCTGAAGTGTGGAGTCCACATCTGTCTGATGCTGCTGGACACACTGGAGACTGAGAACATCCGAGACCTGCTGATCCTCTCTGTGAAGAACATCAGGCCGTCAATAAGTTCTGTCTACTTCTACAAGGACACCAATGATCTGAGCAAGACTCTGACTCTTCCATGTGCAGACCACCTAAGATAGAATCTTCCACATTCATGGAAAACCAGGTGAAACACAAGTTTGTCTCACACTTCAGTCGTGATTTCATTCTCATGGCTGCAGTTTGTTGCTTCTTCTCTTGTGAGTCGACTTTCCTCCACGACTGTCTGCAGCACTTTTGACGAGCAGTTCGTGAAGCTCAATAAAAGAGAAGTTTTGAGCTGCATTGACTCATGAACATCTTCAGTTGAAGTCACCAAGAGTCACTAACTGCTGATAGAAACACACACAGCTGTGAGTGAAAGAATGATTGTTGAGGATCAACTAACAGTCTTTGACGACTCAAACATTCCCTCAATCATTGAATCAGTGACTCTTAAATCACTTGAAGTATTTTCTCTTATCAGTGACCTTCATCTGAGGCGCTCATATGATCCACGTGAAGGTTGCATCACAAGAAAAACACTCAAATCAAACTTGACTTTTGATGAATATTTCATCACGTTTGTTGTGTGTCAAGTTTCACAAGACTTCAGGTGGAGGAGAAGAAAAGTAGTTGCACTATTTAGAATTCTTCTTCTTGACTCAACAACTGAAGAGACTGTTGGTCGTCACATGATACAAACTTCTTCAACAACAGATGGAATGATCCAGTGAAATGAATTCACTGTATTTGACATCAAGTTGTGGATTTCTTCATGAGTCCAACAGCACCTGTCTGTCCCACAGCAGCTGCACATGCAATATTCTGTGGTGAATGTAAAATAAACATTCAATTGAAATACTGCAAACACTGCCATTAATTCTCTCCCTTTCTGTCTCTCTTTCACCAGCAGTTTCCACTGCTTCGATGATGACACCCAGCTCTACCTTCCATGCAAACCCAACTCGTCACTTCCACCCCCACACTGGAACTCTCTCTCCCTCTTTACAGCTCAGCTCAAAACCACCTGTATTGTGTGATTTTATTGTATTTGTGATTTTATTGTGCAGCGACCTTGAGTCTCCTGAGAGGTGGTTTTAAATAAGATTTATTATTATTATTATTTTCTTCTTCCTCTCATGTGTATAGATATACTGTATAGTTTTCTCTGCATATTTAAATAACTACTAGATGTTCTCGTGTTGCTCCTGTTGTCTCTCACCTCTGATGCTTCTGTTCACCTTTGAAGTCAATTGCTCTTCCCATAGATCTGTCACTCTTCAGAGACACACAGCTGGGAGCAGGTCCAGGTCCAGGTCCAGGTCCAGGTCCAGGTCCAGGTCCAGCAGATGTACGTAGCTTTGATCTGAACACACACAAGTAGCAGTAAGAAAATGTTTCCAGTATTTGAAGGTGTGATGCGTTACGACCTCCACTGATCAGATTTAGCCTCTAACAGAAAAGGTGAGCTCCAAGTACCGTAACTTTGGTTGTTTTGTTTGGATGTTTTAAAAACCTAACTTTAAAAACCTAACTCATTGTTGCAAAATTATGAGATTTTTGCTCGGCCTACTTGCCCATGAGTGCCTTTTCCTTGTGTTGCCCTTTTGTTTCTGTGAGCCAGTATTTAAGTTGATTATTATTATTATTATTATTATTATTCAAAAGTGTTAAAACTAAGATGTGTTATTCCTTTTTTTTCTTATTTCTTTTGGAATAGAGGGGAGATTCATCAACGAACGCATGTCACTCGCACGGTTGCACAAGGTGAAAGTAAGTGGTCCACACGTGTCACTTGTCCGTGAGCGGTTGCGCGCATCATACGTGGTAAGTGAGTTATATGTGCTTTTAATGTACGATCCCAGTGCGATTGTTGTTACACGTTATTGTACGGATGTCCCAATTAGCAGTGTGCAAAAATGTAGTGCGCAATGAGCACTCAACTGTGCACTCAAATGGCCGGAAAATTGAGTGTGGATCGATTCCACCTGTAACCCACTGTTTACACTGAGTGATGTGCTTTGTGTTGTGCTTGATTTAAATGTATTATATTCAAATGATGAACCCTTTTACTTATCATTGAATATTTATTTTCGGTGATGGCATGACTGTCAGCTGAGACTGGGACTTTTTAAACAACGTTTTACAGCGTGACACAGCAAGTTTTTTTATGGAGGACAACGGCGATCCAAGGGTGTGAACAACAGAATCAAGCATTGGTGATTGTTCTGTCAGACAGTCGAGACCAAGCGTCCAGAGCAGAGTTAAAGAGTTTGGCGGCGTTGCGCAACTCGCGTAACAACTTGTTGACGTCTCACAGCTGACAGGATCGCCAACACCACCTGAAGCCGGTTAGCTGGATAAGCTAACCAACCACCTCCAAGTCCCCTCGACTAGGAACCCGCGTCGATCCACCAGATGCTCAGGTACCTTTTTATTTACTGGCTTTGCGAAGCGAAGCGGCCTCATCGTTTTTGGACTCAACGCGCCCGAGCGACGATTCAGGCCTGCAACGTTTATTTTGAATACTGATGGACAAACTGGTGACTATTTTGAGTTTGCACTGCTTTATCAAGTCACATCTTTAGTTTAAATTGATTGTGGGGTTTTGTGTGCCTTTGTCTATTATAAGTAAATTGGCGAATTCGGGGTCCTGCATTCTACTAGGTAGAGCAGGATCGCTACACACCCTTAACAACCGCCATCTTAGTGACGTAGATGAAGCTAAACTGAAGCTACGTCACTGACGACGCATCTTTGGAGCAGATACCGACGTAAATGTCTAGAGAAAACACTCATTTTACCACAAAACAACAGTAATCAATTTTCAAAAAAGTGCTGTCAAGTGTCGTTGATAGTGTTCTAACAGGCCTGGATGCTTTAACAGTTTTCTCCCGACAACAGCCAGGTGGAAAAATAAAAAACACTGAACACTGCAAAAAATCACGAGACACTTCCTCACCTTAATCACATGCAATGTTCTGTGGTGAATGTAAAACAAATATTTAAGTGCAATACTGCAAACACTGCTTTAATTCTCTCCCTCTCTGTCTCTCTTTCCTTCTTCCTCTCATGTGTAAAGATATACTGTATAGTTTTCTCTGCATATTTAAATAACTACTAGATGTTCTCATGTTGCTCCTGTTGTCTCTCACCTCTGATGCTTCTGTTCACCTTTGAAGTCAATTATTCTTCTCATAGACCCGTCACTCTTCAGAGACACACAGCTGGGAGCAGGTCCAGGTCCAGGTCCAGGTCCAGGTCCAGGTCCAGGTCCAGGTCCAGGTCCAGGTCCAGGTCCAGGTCCAGGTCCAGGTCCAGGTCCAGGTCCAGGTCCAGGTCCAGGTCCAGGTTCAGCAGATGTATGTAGCTTTGATCTGAACACATACAAATAGCAAGTTTTCCTTGTGTTGCCCTTTTGTTTCTGTGAGCCAGTGAGCGGAGAAGATCATCGAGACACCACTCCCCCCCATCCAGGACGTTGCAAAATCTCGCTGCCTGAACAGAGCCTACAGGATTCTGTCTGACCCCAACCACCCCCTCTATGGACTGTTCTCTCTCCTGGCATCTGGCAGAAGGTTCCGCAGTATCCTCTGCGTAACAGAAAGATTTAGCAACAGCTTCTTCCCTCCGGCCATCAGACTGCTGAATGCAATATAACTTCCATCAATGCACTATTTAAAACGTAATTTATTTGTTCTATTTATATTTATATTGCACTATTTTCAGCCAGGCCGAAAAATAAAAAACACTGAACACTGCAAAAAATCACGAGACAATACCTCACCTTAATCACATGCAATGTAAAACAAATATTTAATTGCAATACTGCAAACACTGCAATTAATTCTCTCCCTCTCTGTCTCTCTGTCTCTCTTACCTTCTTCCTCTCATGTGTAAAGATATACTGTATAGTTTTCTCTGCATATTTAAATAACTACTAGATGTTCTCATGTTGCTCCTGTTGTCTCTCACCTCTGATGCTTCTGTTCACCTTTGAAGTCAATATTTCTTCCCATAGATCTGTCACTCTTCAGAGACACACAGCTGGGAGCAGGTCCAGGTCCAGGTCCAGGTCCAGCAGATGTACGTAGCTTTGATCTGAACACACACAAGTTGAAGGGAGAAAATGATTCCAGTATTTGAAGGTCTGACAGGAGAAGTGATCTTCTCACCTCTGAGCTCTGGTCTGACTGTCATGGTCTTCACCCAGAAGTTTTTTAGAGGGAGGATCTTCCTCCTCTGTGTCCACACCTGCACACAAACACAACAGCATCATGGATCTAATGGTTCTGGTCAACAAGTCAACTTGGGTCCATCACGTTGAAGCAGCAGCAGAACAAAGTCATGAGAGATGAAAGAAGACGTGGACAGAAGACTGTCTCTCACATGTGATGTCAACATTCTACATGAGGAAGAAGGAGGTGTGACCACATAGATGGTTGTGTCTAAACTCTGAGGAGTCATGTTGATCAATCAGCTTCATCATCATGAACAGGAAGTGATGTAGTATCAGGAGCTATGAGGAGCCATCATGAAGAATTACTGGTTACATTTGAATTCAACTTCCTGTTTGATTCTGCTTTGAAAAAAAGAGTTTGTTGCAAATATGAAAAAATGTTTGTGTTACTTGTTCAAACATTTTCACAATAAAGATTCATTCATTCACCTCCCAACCACACTCTTGATTCATTCATTCACCTCACGACCACACTCTTCATTCATTTATTCACCTCACGACCACACTCTTGATTCATTTATTCACCACAATCTTCATTCATTTATTCACCTCACAACCACACTCTTGATTCATTCATTCACCTTACGACCACACCCTTGATTAATTTATTCACCTCACGAAGAAACTCTTCATTCATTTATTCACCTCACGACCACACTCTTGATTCATTTATTCACCACAATCTTCATTCATTTATTCACTTCACAACCACACTCTTGATTCATTTATTCACCTCAGGAGCACACTCTTGATTCATTTATTCACCACAATCTTCATTCATTTATTCTCCTCACGACCACACTCTTCATTCATTTATTCACTTCACAACCACACTCTTCATTCATTTATTCACCTCACGACCACACTCTTGATTCAATTATTCCTCTCCGGCCACACTATTGATTCATTCATTCACCTCAGTCTTGATTCATGTATTCACCTCAGTCTTGATTCATTTATCCACCTCACTCTTGATTCATTTATCCACCCAACTCTTGATTTGTATATTCACCTCACTCTTGATTCATTTATTCACCTCAGTCTTGATTAATATATTCACCTGACTCCTAATTAATTTATTCACCTCACAAACTCAATCTTTATTCATTTATTTACCTCACTCCTGAATCGTTTATTCACCTCAGTCTTGATTCATGTATTCACCTCACTCATGATTCATCTATTCACCTCACTCTTGATTCATTTATCCACCCACTCTTGATTCATTTATTCACCTCACTCTTTATTCATCTCACTCTTGATTCATGTATTTACCCCAGTCTTGATTCATTTATTAACCTCACAAACTCACTTTTGATTCATTTATTCATCTCACTCTTGATCAAGGTATTCACCTCACTCTTGATTCATTCTTGATTCACCTCACTCTTGATTAATGTATTCACCTCACTCTTGATTCATCTCAGTCTTGATTCATGTATTCACCTCACTCTTGATTCATTTATTTACCTCAGTCTTGATTCATTTATTAACATCTCTCTTGATCCATTTATTCACCTCACTCTTGATTAATGTATTCACCTCACTCTTGATTCATTTATTCTCCTTACTCTTGATTCATTTATTCACCTCACAAACTCACTCTTGACTCATGCATTCACACTCTCACTGGGGAACATGACAACATGAAGAAAGTCACTGACCTGTGAGCAGCTCTCTGCTCTGAAGACTTGTGTCCATGTTTGTAGGTGAAACTTCCAGGTGAGCTCAGCTGCTTCTGATCCAGACTCAGGGAAACACTGATGAACCGTCAGTGAGGAGGTGTGTCTGTCAGAGACATCAGTGCAACATAGTGTGTTGTTGACTCACACTTTTATAACATAGTTCAACAACAAAACATGTGCCACAAGGATAAAGACGTTTGACAAGTTCAGTCACAATCTTGATCTAGAAGAAGGAATGCAGTCTTGTTCACCTGTCGCTGCCACACCTGTCGCTGACACACCTGTCGCTGACACACCTGTCACAAACACAGCTTTATCTCTTCCATTTGTTTATTATCCAGTTGTATCTAGTTTTGTCCTTTTCATCCAAACAATCCAAATGCTGCACATGTCCTCCAGGTGTCTTCAGCTTCGCACACTTGACAGAAGCTTCCATGACAGTGATGGACAAACACATCAGCACTTCTGAAGCATCATTGACATGTGATCTTTTCACCACAAACTCTTCGTTGTGTTTGTGGAATACTCTTGGCCACCGGGTGGTAGTATATAACCATTATACGTTGACTGAGTTGGTAGTCGGCCATCTTGTTCGTGTTTATGACGGTGGTTGGACGTTAATCCCGTAGTTGTAACGGCTCAGGAATAAGTGCTACTCAGGCCCCTTTCAAAGTTTGGTGAGCCAAGCTTAGAGGTCAATCACCGTATCGATCGACGAGCCTGTCGGACTGGGAGGCGGAGCCAACTCCCAAGGCCCCGTCCAGGGACCTCTGGTCTCTGGAGGAGTTCCTGGCCTGTGGTTTCTCGCACAATGACCTCCACTTGGAAGGTCCGATCATAACCTGGTCCACCTTCAGTCACAGTACACTCCTCAGGTGCAAAGACAGACTGTGACCACTAGGACAATCAGAAAGTGGACACCAGCTGTGGAGGACGCCATCAGAGACTGCTTTGACACCACAGACTGGGATGTGCTGCTGAGGTCTCAAGAGGACATCAAGGGTCAGACACACTGTATAACAGATTATAATAATTTCTGCTTGGACGTTGTCGCCCCTGCTAAGACTGTCCGCTGTTACCCTAATAATAAACCGTGGGTAACAAAGGAGGTCAAGGATGTCCTTAACAGAGAGAAGGTTTCAGGAGCAGGTACAGAGACTCCATGAGGTCAGCAAAGCAGGAGGTGAAGCGATGAGGGGGAAAGTACCAACCCTGTGGAAGACTTCCTGTATAGTTCCAGTCCCGAAAAAGATCCGGCTAAAATCTCCTCTGCATGTTCTACCAGTCTGTGGTGGCCAGTGTTTTGTGCTGAGGTGTGTTGTGTTGGGATCAGAAGTGTCAACAGGTTGGACAGGTTGATCAGGAGGGCTCTGTGGTTGAAGCTGGACTCATTCTACTACTCCTTTTACTATTTATACTACTTGTACGTTTACTACTAATTCTACTTGTACTTTTACTACTAATTATACTACTGCTTTTACTACTTATACTTACACTACTTTAACTAAAAGAATAAATAAATAATATAATATAATTACACAAAATTAAATAAAGAGATGTTTGGAAATGTCTGTCAATGTTACAAGAACCACAAAGTGGTCCAAAATCACGTTAATAGGACGACAAAGAAAATATTAAACATACCAAAAATTAAAAATAAAATAAATAATACCTGACCTGACCTGCATTATAACTACAGTTAGACATTTTTCTAAAACTTCAATACCCCATACCACATCTGAGTTCAAGCCCAAACGAAACTATCATTTTTTTTTTTTTTTAGTTTTCCTCTATCATTTTTCAAATTTTAGTTAAAAAATATTTTCTTTTTACAATTACATTATTTTTCTTCTCCCCTTCGTATGATTATTTTCTTCTCTGTCAACTCCTTCATCCCTCTCATTGTGTACTTTCTCAGTCGTTGTGATGCAAATATTGTTATTCTTTTTTGATTTGGTTCTGGACACACCCCTGCCATTGGCCCGGATGTAGAGAATTGACAAACATAATGTTCTGAACTCCATTCCCCCATGAATATGGTCTTTACCAAACGATAAAGCTTCCATCTATTTTATCCTTTTAGGTTAATGGTAGTAAAGGGGGTGATAAGGGTGACACCCATCAATCTGTGTATCAGTGGCTCTATTGCCAGGAACCCTATGGACACTCTGGGACGATCTTGGATGAGTTGGATGACATTCGACGCCGTACAACAACCTTGTCCTTGATGGACAAACATCGACGGTTTCCCCACAATGACCAAAGGGGGATTTTTATGTAACTAAGTTAGTAAGTAATATTTGTATCGCGCTTTTGCTTCCACTAAAACACCAAAGTAAATTATAATAATTATAATATTATCCATGTCATTTTAATAGTTTTCTTTGGACTAAAAGTGATGCTCCTGATAGTGATATTCCAGGTATATTCTTAAAATATTACATTGTAATATTTGTTATAACCAGAGTGCTGGTCGTTCTGATAAAATTCAACCCTATATTCACTAAACTACAATACTATAAATACTATCAATACAACGCAGTTCTCGCCTCAATAAGAAGTTATTTCTAGAATTAACTTGGCAGTTTTCCAGTTAAAAACATGACACTCACAAAACAACATTGAGACAAAGTGAAGGTTCTATGAAGTCAGAGACTAAAAGAGAGGAAGTAAGTCAGTAGAGATACAGGTCTACCATCAGGGGAGAGCAGTCGAATATCAACCAGCGACACGTCTCCCTGAAGGTCAGAGGTCACAGACAGCCAGAGGAGAAGACAACTTCACTACACAAACGGTCGATCAATGTCTTGTTTGAGAACGAGAATTGTGTATCGATCATGTCTGATCATTGAGCCATAACATTATGACCACCTGTTCAATGTTTCAGAAGCTTTTTTCCATTTCAACTTTTTTTAAATCATTTTACAGCAAACTATTGAAGAGTAAATGATGTAACCTGGTCAACAGTCTGAGTGACTCACGTCAACATGATTACGTTGAAATGATGTTTGTTTTAAGTTTCCAGGCGGAAATGTATTTCTATTCATTCACATTTCAACAAAACTCCTTTTTTTCTAAACTTTTTCTTAAAAAATTTCTGTTAAGTAAGATGTTTTGAAAAAAACTCATATATTAAAATATTACTATTTAACTTATTTATCTTAATAAATGCCGTGGCTAGATAGACTAAAAATAGATAGAATAAAAATTAAATAATGACGAGTGAATCTATTTTGTGAAAAAGTCTCAAATCTGCCACGTTTTTCAAACATCTCCTGCTCTGACGTACGCTCCAGTAGAAACACAATTCAAACTTTAAAATGTAGATAAAGTCCAAATGATCAAGTCTTTTGTAGCTTTCATGGTTCTTCTGGTCACGGGTCAAAGCACACAGTCCTCTCTCACCATTTCCTGGCGGGGAATTGTCTCGTTTTAATTGCTCCTGATGAACATGATCTTCACTGAGGACCAGCATTGGAATCGTTCCAGTCGTGCGACTTAATCTGTTCAGTTTATGGAATATTATTTGAAACAATTATTATTTTTAAATGTTCTTGATTCGAGCAAAAAATCATTGACATCTTAAAAATCTTCTGGACCTGGACGAGTCTTCGTGGGTCAGAACATGTTTCGATCGGCTAGAGTTCATGAATAAGACGAGCATCTACAGGAGGAGAGTTCAAGTATCTCACGGTCTTGTTCACGAGTGAGGGTAGAACGAAGCGTCAGGTTATCAGTTATGCAGATGGAAGGTTGTTCTGATCTTCACATCAAAACTAATCAATAAAAACAACATTTGAAATATTCAATATTGTTGATGTCATTGATCCACAGCTGCTTCTGGAGTTACTGAGTTTATTTGACGTTAGTTTTACATAAATAACAATTCAATTGTGACCTAATTACTAAAATTAACATTAAAAATAATGTTAATAATAATAAAAATGTTTTAACTCAACTCTTGCTCTAGTGTGACTCCGTCATGTCCTGGGTGTGTCCCGGGGCTTCCTCCGGGTCAGAGCCCGACTGTCCTCAGAATGATGCTACACAGAGTGTCTCCTGGATGACTGAGCTCTTCACTCCCCAAAACATGATTTCTTTTCTGAAAACTGACAGGTGTTGAATGACCGGTGAATGAAAAGCCTTCTAGCTCAGCTCTTTCTTTGTGACCAGATAGACTCGGTATCGTAGCAGGTGATTGGTTCTGGGTCAACTTGAGTAACATCAACATCATCATCTTTCTTTCAGGTTCTGTCCACGGTGCGAGCGCTGGTGAGCGACAGAGTTCTGGTGTCACTGTCGCAGCAGCGCCCCCTGCAGGAGGGATCAGAAGAGCAGAGACCTGGACTGTTAAGGGTTGTTTCCATGTTTGACACAACAAATGAACAACTCAACTTCAACCGTGTGAGTAGATAAGATCATGTTGATCATCATCGACCAACAATCAGTGAAAACTCTTGATGAAGCTTCATGAAGCCTCACTTTCTCGGTTCTTTCACTTCTTAATGTTCTAATAGTAATGTTTCCAGAGAGAAACATCTCACGGCTGAGAGCGCCATCTGGTGGAGCAACAAATTGATTCAAGTTTTGTTTCCGCACAGATCATCAAGGACCGAGTGTTTTCTCACGCGTCCAGGAACAAGTACATGTGGAACTTCCTGCCTGGAGGACTGCTGGTTCTTCCCGAATACTCCACACATCTGGCCCACTTCCCGTTCTACTACCTGGGCCTGGGTACACACACGCGTCCCCCCCAAAGATGTGTCAGGGTCAGTGGTAGAAATGCTGTTGTGTTGTTTCATAAATCCAGGGGTCACTCCGGGTCAGGAATTCACTGCCGTCATCCACGCCGTCTCCCCGCTGGTGTCTCAGTCTCAGCCAATCATGAAGCTGCTGCAGGTGGTCTCCAGGTCCAAGTCCTGCTCTCAGGTCAGTCAGTCAGTGTGCTGCAGGACGTCAACTTTAAAGAGTTGTGTATATATTTGGTGTGTGTGTTGTGTATCGTCAAGAGTGTATAATATTGACACATTGTCAAAAAACATGCAGATTTTTTAACTTTCCCAAATTTGTTTTTTTGTATATATATATATACTGTATATATATATATATATATATATATATACATTCTTGCATTTTTTTTCCATATACGTTTTTTCAATATTGTTGCATACAGAATATTCTTTTTAACCAAAAATTGTTAAAAAATGTACAAATGTTATTTAACTCTTGACAAAATAATAATAAAAAAAAACATTTTAAAACGTTATTAAATAATTAATGCAATCCTACCATGAATAGATCTGAAAGTAAGAACCAGAATTTTAAAATGGATCGTGAAACAAACTAATGCAGAGATTTAAGGATCGGAGAAATGTGAGTTCTTCTACGAGAGCGAATCACAATTCTGGCTGCAGAGTTTTGTATGAACTGCAGGCGAGAAGATCCTTCTTGTTCAGACACCAACATAAACTTGAAGAACGCCTTGAAACACGTCATTCGATCCCAGTTATGGTGGTGGTGTGGAGGTGGGGTCTTGAGAAACAGATTGGTGGAAGAATGGACAGGAAATTGTGCTTATGTAACAGGAGTACAAGAAACAACGACTTATGTGTTTTCGTATCATGATCACGAACGATCAAGGTGGCGTCATACCATATGCACAAGTCGCGTTACCTCTGAATGACATTTTGGAAAGATGTGAGCAGATCTATGCACAGAGGCCTGATCCTAATCAAATAGCAGCCTGCAGGCAGCATGAAGACGAAAACATAGACGACTTCAAAGTCAGATTAAGGGATGTTTTTAACAAACATGGTGGGATTCCCGAAGATCATCCAGCTCTATGGGAATCACATTTCAAAAATCATTTGTTGAACCAAATGAGACCAGATCTGTCGAGATACATTAAGAAGCAAAATGTGACCTGGCAGAAGGCTGGGACAAACGATCACATTACATATGCCCGAAATTACGAAATGATAGAGAAAAAGCGAGAAAAACAAGTCACTAGTGACATGACACATGTAACAAACATTTACTACTAATATGATAATATGATCCTAATACACTGTCCGCAGAAAAAAGAAGACTCTTAAAAGAAGGTCGATGCTTTACTTGCGGAAAGACAGGACATCTTGCCAGAGATTGTACTGAGAAAAACAAGCGCAAAGATAAACCCAGACGAAAACACTACTCTGATGATTCGTCTGAGGATGAAGAATGACTAGGCCAACAACAGGTGGCAGCACCAAGGTCACAACCGAGTGCACCGCCATGTGAAACTGATGAATCAGAAGAAGAAATTAACCTCTCACACACAATGTTTGATGAAGAAATACCTGAAATTCAAGACCTTTTGTTAAGACATTTAACAGAGCCTGGTAAAAGGCCTGAAATGACACTCCTAGTAAATGGAGATCCAACAGTTTTTCTGGTAGACACCGGGGCTGATGTTTCAGTACTAGGTCGATGGGACCCAAAGAAAATTAAGCCAGGAAAAGGTATAGTCAAAATGAAAGGAGCTCATGGAACGGTTGAACATTTGCCACTGACACACACTTTGAACATTGTTGCACCAGAAAGACCACTGAGAGTAGCGCAGGGTGAACTAGTTTTGCATCCATCTTGTCCACATAACTTGTTGGGACGGGATGTTATCACACAACTAGAAATAAGAATAAAAAACAAACAACAAGGGGAGGGTGATCGCCTCAGTAGGTGACATACCGCCGATAACTGAAGCGCCCGTTATTGGTGGTCATTAGACCTCCCAGAGGCAGAAATGACAGGAGCAGCAGCTCAACTCTTGAGAGAAATTGCAGAAAAAGTTGAACCTGGAGGAGAGATCCAGGGAAAACAGGGCCTTCACGTAACCATAAGACATAAAGATGATCCAGGCCCTGATTTAGAGTATGACGAATTTTTCTCGCGACTAGAACCACAGGTAATAAACCTAGAACACTTATATTGTAAAAAGAAGTGTGGTTTTGCTACTGCAGTTGTGTCAGCTCAGGTAAAACAACACCTTCCGCCAGGACAACACCCACATGTGTCCTTGGCAAAGAGCCATGAGCATGAGTGGAAAGACATTAATGATCTTGCGGGATCACTGCCACACCTCAGTTGGACGCCAAATCCACAAAATCCGTTGTGGGAGGTGTCGCATACTGGGTGGCAACGAGTGCGATTAAATTGGACACTCAGAACTAACCCTCAAACTCATTTGAGCTGAGATGTACAGATCCTCTCCCTCTCACAAGACGAGGAAGAGGCTGTGAGCAAGTTGCCAGATCAACTCTGGAGTCAAGGACCCACGGATGTAGGTCTAATGAAAAATACTCCACCTGTAATTATTAAAGGGAAGACTGAACATCGCCCTGTAATAAGACAATACCCGCTCAAACCAGATGCAGAAGAAGGAATTGAAAATGTTATCGCAGAATTACTGGTCTCAGGTGTTGGGATTTTGTGTTCCGATGAACCGACCCCTCCCCAGCCTCGTACGTGGTGATGGAATGAAGGACAGACACATGGATGAGTTTAAGAAAAATGCTCGTTTAGTGAATTATGCAAAAGTCAGAGACAAACTTACGTGAACACGGGCGCTAGCAACAGAGAGATCTATCGCAGACGTCTAAGAATGACAGAAAAAGTCTCAAATCTGCCACGTTTTTCAAACATCTCCTGCTCTGACGTACGCTCCAGTAGAAACACAATTCAAACTTTAAAATGTAGATAAAGTCCAAATGATCAAGTCTTTTGTAGCTTTCATGGTTCTTCTGGTCACGGGTCAAAGCACACAGTCCTCTCTCACCATTTCCTGGCGGGGAATTGTCTCGTTTTAATTGCTCCTGATGAACATGATCTTCACTGAGGACCAGCATTGGAATCGTTCCAGTCGTGCGACTTAATCTGTTCAGTTTATGGAATATTATTTGAAACAATTATTATTTTTAAATGTTCTTGATTCGAGCAAAAAATAATTGACATCTTAAAAATCTTCTGGACCTGGACGAGTCTTCGTGGGTCAGAACATGTTTCGATCGGCTAGAGTTCATGAATAAGACGAGCATCTACAGGAGGAGAGTTCAAGTATCTCACGGTCTTGTTCACGAGTGAGGGTAGAACGAAGCGTCAGGTTATCAGTTATGCAGATGGAAGGTTGTTCTGATCTTCACATCAAAACTAATCAATAAAAACAACATTTGAAATATTCAATATTGTTGATGTCATTGATCCACAGCTGCTTCTGGAGTTACTGAGTTTATTTGACCTTAATTTTACATAAATAACAATTCAAATATTCTGACCTAATTACTAAAATTAACATTAAAAATAATGTTAATAATAATAAAAATGTTTTAACTCAACTCTTGTTCTAGTGTGACTCCGTCATGTCCTGGGTGTGTCCCGGGGCTTCCTCCGGGTCAGAGCCCGACTGTCCTCAGAATGATGCTACACAGAGTGTCTCCTGGATGACTGAGCTCTTCACTCCCCAAAACATGATTTATTTTCTGAAAACTGACAGGTATTGAATGACCGGTGAATGAAAAGCCTTCTAGCTCAGCTCTTTCTTTGTGACCAGATAGACTCGGTATCGTAGCAGGTGATTGGTTCTGGGTCAACTTGAGTAACATCAACATCATCATCTTTCTTTCAGGTTCTGTCCACGGTGCGAGCGCTGGTGAGCGACAGAGTTCTGGTGTCACTGTCGCAGCAGCGCCCCCTGCAGGAGGGATCAGAAGAGCAGAGACCTGGACTGTTAAGGGTTGTTTCCATGTTTGACACAACAAATGAACAACTCAACTTCAACCGTGTGAGTAGATAAGATCATGTTGATCATCATCGACCAACAATCAGTGAAAACTCTTGATGAAGCTTCATGAAGCCTCACTTTCTCGGTTCTTTCACTTCTTAATGTTCTAATAGTAATGTTTCCAGAGAGAAACATCTCACGGCTGAGAGCGCCATCTGGTGGAGCAACGAATTGATTCAAGTTTTGTTTCCGCACAGATCATCAAGGACCGAGTGTTTTCTCACGCGTCCAGGAACAAGTACATGTGGAACTTCCTGCCTGGAGGACTGCTGGTTCTTCCCGAATACTCCACACATCTGGCCCACTTCCCGTTCTACTACCTGGGCCTGGGTACACACACGCGTCCCCCCCAAAGATGTGTCAGGGTCAGTGGTAGAAATGCTGTTGTGTTGTTTCATAAATCCAGGGGTCACTCCGGGTCAGGAATTCACTGCCGTCATCCACGCCGTCTCCCCGCTGGTGTCTCAGTCTCAGCCAATCATGAAGCTGCTGCAGGTGGTCTCCAGGTCCAAGTCCTGCTCTCAGCTCAGTCAGTCAGTGTGCTGCAGGAAGTCAACTTTAAAGAGTTGTGTATATATTTGGTGTGTGTATTGTGTATCGTCAAGAATGTATAATATTAACACCGTATTGTCAAAAAATATTTTTTAACTTTCCCAAATTTGTTTTTTGGATATATATATATATTCCTGAATGCATTTTTTTCCATATAAGTCTTTTCAATATTGTTGCATACAGAATATTCTTTTTAACCAAAAATTGTTTAAAAATTTACAAATGTTATTTAACTCTTGACAAAATAAAAATAAAACATTTTAAAACTTGTTTTATCAAATAATTAATGAAATCCTACCATGAGTAGATCTGAAAGTAAGAACCAGAATTTTAAAATGGATCCTGAAACAAACTAATGCAGAGATTTAAGGATCGGAGAAATGTAAGTTCTTCTACGAGAGCGAATCACAATTCTGGCTGCAGAGTTTTGTATGAACTGCAGGCGAGAAGATCCTTCTTGTTCAGACACCAACATAAACTTGAAGAACGCCTTGAAACACGTCATTCGATCCCAGTTATGGTGGTGGTGTGGAGGTGGGGTCTTGAGAAACAGATTGGTGGAAGAATGGACAGGAAATTGTGCTTATGTAACAGGAGTACAAGAAACAACGACTTATGTGTTTTCGTATCATGATCACGAACGATCAAGGTGGCGTCATACCATATGCACAAGTCGCGTTACCTCTGAATGACATTTTGGAAAGATGTGAGCAGATCTATGCACAGAGGCCTGATCCTAATCAAATAGCAGCCTGCAGGCAGCATGAAGACGAAAACATAGACGACTTCAAAGTCAGATTAAAGGATGTTTTTAACAAACATGGTGGGATTCCCGAAGATCATCCAGCTCTATGGGAATCACATTTCAAAAATCATTTGTTGAACCAAATGAGACCAGATCTGTCGAGATACATTAAGAAGCAAAATGTGACCTGGCAGAAGGCTGGGACAAACGATCACATTACATATGCCCGAAATTACGAAATGATAGAGAAAAAGCGAGAAAAACAAGTCACTAGTGACATGACACATGTAACAAACATTTACTACTAATATGATAATATGATCCTAATACACTGTCCGCAGAAAAAAGAAGACTCTTAAAAGAAGGTCGATGCTTTACTTGCGGAAAGACAGGACATCTTGCCAGAGATTGTATTGAGAAAAACAAGCGCAAAGATAAACCCAGACGAAAACACTACTCTGATGATTCGTCTGAGGATGAAGAATGACTAGGCCAACAACAGGTGGCAGCACCAAGGTCACAACCGAGTGCACCGCCATGTGAAACTGATGAATCAGAAGAAGAAATTAACCTCTCACACACAATGTTTGATGAAGAAATACCTGAAATTCAAGACCTTTTGTTAAGACATTTAACAGAGCCTGGTAAAAGGCCTGAAATGACACTCCTAGTAAACGGAGATCCAACAGTTTTTCTGGTAGACACCGGTGCTGATGTTTCAGTACTAGGTCGATGGGACCCAAAGAAAATTAAGCCAGGAAAAGGTATAGTCAAAATGAAAGGAGCTCATGGAACGGTTGAACATTTGCCACTGACACACACTTTGAACATTGTTGCACCAGAAAGACCACTGAGAGTAGCGCAGGCTGAACTAGTTTTGCATCCATCTTGTCCACATAACTTGTTGGGACGGGATGTTATCACACAACTAGAAATAAGACTACAAACAAACAACAAGGGGAGGGTGATCGCCTCAGTAGGTGACATACCGCCGATAACTGAAGCGCCCGTTATTGGTGGTCATTAGACCTCCCAGAGGCAGAAATGACAGGAGCAGCAGCTCAACTCTTGAGAGAAATTGCAGAAAAAGTTGAACCTGGAGGAGAGATCCAGGGAAAACAGGGCCTTCACGTAACCATAAGACATAAAGATGATCCAGGCCCTGATTTAGAGTATGACTAATTTTTCTTGCGACTAGAACCACAGGTAATAAACCTAGAACACTTATATTGTAAAAAGAAGTGTGGTTTTGCTACTGCAGTTGTGTCAGCTCAGGTAAAACAACTCCTTCCGCCAGGACAACACCCACATGTGTCCTTGGCAAAGAGCCATGAGCATGAGTGGAAAGACATTAATGATCTTGCGGGATCGCTGCCACACCTCAGTTGGACGCCAAATCCACAAAATCCGTTGTGGGAGGTGTCGCATACTGGGTGGCAACGAGTGCGATTAAATTGGACACTCAGAACTAACCCTCAAACTCATTTGAGCTGAGATGTACGGATCCTCTCCCTCTCACAAGACGAGGAAGAGGCTGTGAGCAAGTTGCCAGATCAACTCTGGAGTCAAGGACCCACGGATGTAGGTCTAATGAAAAATACTCCACCTGTAATTATTAAAGGGAAGACTGAGCATCGCCCTGTAATAAGACAATACCCGCTCAAACCAGATGCAGAAGAAGGAATTGAAAATGTTATCGCAGAATTACTGGTCTCAGGTGTTGGGATTTTGTGTTCCGATGAACCGACCCCTCCCCAGCCTCGTACGTGGTGATGGAATGAAGGACAGACACATGGATGAGTTTAAGAAAAATGCTTGTTTAGTGAATTATGCAAAAGTAAGAGACAAACTTACGTGAACATGGGCGCTGGCAAACAGAGAGATCTATCGCAGACGTCTAAGAATGCCAGAACGCAAAGATCAGACAAAATGGTGGATCTTTATAGTAGAATATTCAGGTTAACACCTCTAGTCAAATGTGAATGTAGGATTGGTCAGTGACTCTAAACACTTGATTCTAAGATGGCCGGTCGCACGTGATCGTAGTGGAAACTTACTGAAGGTTGTTGACTTCTAGAGAGAGTTTGTTCCCAGCGACTTGTGTCCTTCAGTGTGAGTTCTCAAACAGGTGTCCAGACTTCCTGGAATCTGGAATTGTTTAATCTTTCTGTGTGTGCGAGGCTTTGTGAACTCGGCCTTGTGTTGCAGTCAGTGGATCTAATGCAAGAATAGGATTATTTAATATGAATTAAATATGAAAGATTATCAGTTAATCAAGTGACTATTTGAAATGTCTGTTAAATCTAGATGATTGATTACAGTAAAGTTGTCATTTCCTTACATTCCCCCTGATTGCATCATGAACATGATGCAATAAAACAAAGACTAGTCTGATTTCAAAATAATGATCTCGAATCTTATCATAAACTAAACATGCTAAACTATTATCCGTATAGTGCCACACAAAGATTACATATGGTGAGAAAGCAACAGAGGAAACACAGATTCATTTAATGAAAACAATTATACATTATGAGCATTTCTCTCAATTCACAAAAAAAAAGAAAAAATCCAAAAAATTTTTTTTAATAATAATAATAAATCAAAATTATTCTATGAATTAAAACTGAAGTAATTGAATGCCAAATCATCAAAAAAACATATTCACAATAACTAACTCAAATCTAATAAGTCTAATTTGAAGTAGAGATTTTGTTAAAATATATATTGATATGGAGCCAGTATCCACTGCTTTGAAAAACCTCTTTAACGAGGTAAAAAGGAAGTAGCAGCCCCGTTGTCGGCGACTTGGATGTGGGCTCTTCATGTGAGGTGTTGTTGACGTACTCCCCCGTCAACAGAGCATCATTGAGCTCGTCCTGCAACATAGGAAAGACATGAACAGCATCGCATTCTTTACAAATGAGAAACAATACATCTTTCAATCATGCTTTTTATTTAGAATTTACTCATACTACTTCATGCAGACAAAATTAACCCTTTCCTATTTACTACCTAAGTCAGAGAGAAAGTAAAACACAGTCGTACCTTATTCTCGAGCTGTTTTCTACACCAAAAATTTAAACTAATTGAATGCAATCTGGACAGAGCCTCCTTCAGCAGTGTTGATCGACAGAACCGTGCAACAAGAATCACCATCACGTAACAAACCTATTATCCAGCTAAGTATCTAAGTCGTCCCCTGAGGGACAAATGAACAACCTTATTTATTTGTATTTAAAAAAATGTTTTCTTGAATAACTTTGTATCCAAATCTATTGTCAAATCATTTAATTAATCATAATACTCTTGGTATTAACTCTCTTAAATTTATTTATGAATACATTTATTCAATATATGACATTATTAGCTACAAAAAGATATTCTAAGCTTTGTTTAATCATTATTATTCCTCTTAGATTTGGTTTGAAAGTCTATTGCTAAAGTAAATGGATAATATCAAATAGAAAAAAATGTCTATGTGCAAACTATTCTGCAGCCGTTTATTTATTTTATTATGTTTTTTCTATATTAGCATTTCTATTGTTGGATTTCTGGACCTTAGTTTAACCAATTAATAAAAGACTAACTAAGACTTAATTTAAGAATAATAAAAAAAATTAAAAAAGTAAAAATCTACTCTATAAAATATTTTTACGATTATAATTATAATGATTCATTCTTTTATTTTATTTTCTTGTCCTTTGTTAGATATAGAACACATTTTGAGAACCTTATTTTCCATTATTAACCCATTTATTATCTTTATATTGAAGTTCCCCAAAGAACTGTTAAACTCTAGTATTTCAAATTGGTATTTATTTTAGGTTTCCTTTGTTTAAAACTTCAATCAAATCATTTTGTCATGTGGATGAAAACTAGTAATTTTCAATGCTTATATAATTGAATTCCTTCAATAAATTACACTTGCAAGTCCATATTTTGTCAATTTTAGAATTCAACTTGTTTATTTTCCATTAATCTCTTTATCGCTCTAGTTCTTATTTTTGGATCTTGGATTAAAGGTATATTCATCTTTAACAAAGGTAATTTAGAGACTGATATGATTCTATAGTTTCTAAATAGATTATTTGCTATTTTCTTTCTTGAAGGCATCATTTATTAATTAATTTATTTCTTCTGGGTCTTACATTTTTAGTCGATTCTGTTCTCTGCTTTACATTTTGTTCAAAACATGTTTATAGTTGCCTTAGAACATTAGAAGCAGCTTTAGAAACATATTTCCATTTTTTATTTAACTTTTTCAATTAATCAATTTAATTTTTTAGTTTCAAGTTTCACTTTTCATATTGTGTATTGTATTATTGGCTGCCATTGATGTATATAAAAGTATTCTATTTTAATTTATAAAAAAAATACATGTTCTTAAAATGATTAATTCTGAAACTACGTTTTAATCATAACAAGATATTTTCTTTCCCTTGTTTTTTGAAACTTCTCTAATGTCAATATGTTCCTTCTCTTAGCATTAAGTAAAGTGTTATTAGTTTTAGGGAAGTTGTATTTATCTCAAATCATGATTTCTTGTGTTTGGTAATTTAAACATCTTAACTATTTCACCACATGTCCAAAGAGTAGTTTCCTAAAACTACATTTTTTCATACATATATTTTCAAGCTAGTCAAGTTATTATCTTTACTCATGTTGGCTCATGTTTCTTGTTCACCTTCTAACAAGGAGATCATTTCATATATTTAAGTCTGCAGTGGACAGTGGCTTCTTATTCCTCCCTCACTGGAGCTTCTCAACACCACCTCTGACAGGATAAGATCAGAAGTTACTAGAAGGTCAGTTTTGAATCTATTCAGGTGGTGATGAGGATATTGTGTGTGTGTCATGAGTTGTGTATTCAAAACTTTGATCTGTGGATGTCAGTTAGAGTTTGTCTTGTGTTTTATTTGATATAACCTTGAAGTTAGCAGAGAGTTCAAATTATCAGTAAGTTTTGACTTCATGGAGAGAGAGAAACAGAGGCGGGTGTTCGAGGGAATTATTTCATTCACACACACACACACACACACACACACACACACACACACACACACACACACACACACACACACACACACACACACACACACACACACACACACACACACAGGGAGCAGGTTGTAGCAGAGACACTTTTTTATCTTATTCAATTTAAATTTAAGACATCATGTGTTTGTTTGTTTATCTCTGAGATCAGTGTGTTATTTGTAATATCTATGTGAATGTCTGAGAGTGTTGTGTGAGTTCAAATGAGTTTTATGAATGTAGTAGTTAATTAGATCAGGTGTCAGACCTCTTTATTTATCTACCCACAAAATAAATACAGTATATATTCTAGATTACTATTTTGCTTATCTTAACTAGTTTCTTTATTTAATATTCACTTATAGTTGTTTGGTTTATTCAACTAGAGAGAAGAATGTCATATTTATATTTCTCAGTGTTTCTTTTAATTTATCTCTTAATCTATTATTTTTTCTTTGACCTTTCCTCCTACAGTATTTTGGTCTCTATTTTTACCATTTTCACTATTTAAGTCTAATTTCAAAGAACAATATATCATCAATTTCACTCACATCAAGATTGAATGGTATAGTATAGTCTAGTCTCTATAGTCTAGTCTCTATAGTCTAGTTTCTGGAGGTGACAAGTCAGCAGCTCTAGACAGAGTCACTTGTAATTAGTTTAAAATAAAATTCTGCATCAGTCGACCTCACAAGTTTTTGTTTAGTTTTCTTATGGCTGCTTTCATCATAGCTCTGAGTGGAGCAATCAGAGTATGTTATTCTGGGATTAACTGTTTACTGTTACATCTTAAGATATCATGTCTCTAACAGTTTAGATGTGTCTGCTTTTTCATCAAATCGCAAACAACTTTGCATTTCTTAATCATTTGTCTCCGGGCCCTGTTATAATATCTATATATAATATATAGAACCTAGCTTCTCCACCAGCAACCACAGCAAGAGCAACACGAGGGACAGAAGTGTCAGAGAGCATAGAGAACCTTGTTCAGTTGTTAGTTCAGCAGCCTCACCATCAGGACCACAAAAAATGTCATCGCAGACTAGAGTCAAGTTCATGTTTGCGACCAGATCGTGCCATTTGTCTTCATAATCACGTTCATCATCATCCCAGACATAGTTCATAGTGCAGTGTGGGGGGTCCAAAGGTGGATCATAGGAATGAAGTCTCAAAAGTCTTTTCAAGATCAGAGAAACCATCAGATGTTCAATCACGTTGAACCAGTACAGCTCCTCCCTCTCTGGAGCAGAAGTTCATTCTTGGTGGAGAGTTGTTGAGGTTGAGTTCTCGTTTGTTCAGCTCAGAAAAATTGCTTCAATCGTAGGTGTCACCAATAGGGAACTGGACCAAAGTTCCTGGACTAAAAGCCAAAAATGCGCCATTGTTGACCGAAATTCTTTGTTTGTTTCCATCTCCTCGTCCTCTTCTCCTGCCACACCCATGCACTCCAGCCAGTGGCCAATAGGGAGCTATGATAGGACCCTAGAACTATCATCTCTATTTTTAGAGAAACTCTTTCAAGTCTTTAAGTTGAAATTGAATTAGCTGTATCTGGAGCTCAATAAGAGCATTTTGTTTAACTATTTTATTTATTATGAATTCTCAGAAATCATTGATGTGAGTAACCCACTCATAAGATTTACCATTAAATTAAAAAACAGATTAACGTTTCTTATTTTTCTTCCCTGTCAGGAGCTTTAACTTGTCACCTGTAGTAATAGTTACTTTTGTCTTGAAATAGGAGGTCAATAAATGAATAGAACAAATTAATAATATTAATAATATTAGTAATAATGCTAAAAATAATAGGTAAAGAAGCAATTACCATAATAAACAATTAAATGAAAATATGAAAGAGGAAGAATCTAAAAATCTAAATTAAGAACCAAAACTTCAATTAACTAATTAAAATCCATTATAAAATCCGAGATAATAATAAATAAAACAAATACTATATTAAGATATTAATAATAAAAACAAGAGAATTAAAATTAAATGGACTAATTTGAAAATAATAAATGCAATTAGATCTAATCAAAATATTATACTAATTCATTAAAATTATTCAAGTCAAAAAAATTAACAACTTATTATTTATTTATTGTTAATTATTTAACTTCCTAATTAGTTGCATATATATATAGCAAAATTGACAAGAAGAGGAATAAGAGTGACTGTCTAAAGACCAAATACAACATATAACTTAATATTCCTCCAATAATTAAAAAGATAAAAATCCAATCCCTAATTTACTAAAAATAATAAAATAGTAAATGTATGACTGATTGTCAAAATAATAAAATGTATTTAAAGTAATAATTGAAAAAATAAGAAAACAGAATAAACTGCAATTGATTCAATTAATCAATAATTAAATAATTACACCAATTGAGTCAGAACAAAAGTCAATTAAGAAGTAAACAAAGAGCAAACCAGCAGGGGGCAGCATAGCAAATACAACACCAAAGATCAGAAATTGAGAGAAGAAGAGAAAACAGGAACTAGATATCAACAAACGTACACACATGCAAGCAGTCAGTGACACACTTGTTTTAGATAAGCAGTATTAGTTAGACAAAACACCAAAAGTTACACGCAATGTGACCAATTGTGAGTTGATCGATTGATAATGTGAAATAGGAAGAGAGGATGGTCAAGATCATTAATACATACAACAGTGTGCCAACCATCAATGTTAATTGTGTTATTGTTATTGAACACAGCAGAAGAAGGAGAAAATTGAAATGTGAGTTGGTTTGTTTTTCTTCTTAAACCAATTATACCACTAATTAACTGTATATTTGTATATACCTCAATTAAGAAATTACGAATTAAGAAACAGGAATAATAGTAAAATAACTATCGTCAACAAAGAATGTTTCTTAATAAAGAGAAAAGATAATTATATCGAACCCAATAGTGAATAGAATTCAAGATGACGTAAGAATGTGTGTGCGTTTAGAGAACACATGAATACAATGGGAGGGTCGGTGAGGAAAAGAAGGAAGTCTTAGAAGTTCAACCTCCAAGAGCAACCACTCCCCCCAACAAGGAAATTGTCTTTCGGAGCTCATTCGGCCTTGCAGCAGCTGACAAGTAACAACGTCTGCCAAGCAGCAGTGTTCTTATCAGCAAGAGATAGTGTCCAGAGACACACGAACCTGGACTCTCAGCTGTGTCACAAAAAATCAGAGATCTCACACAAACGAATGCTAATTTTTACAAGTACCGCAGCGAGAAAAAAAATATTCAAAAGATGAAAATATACAGACACAGACAATTGAAACAAAACAATATGTCATGACAATACGACGACAACAGTATTTTACCAAAACAGGTGAGAGAGACACACTATGCTACGTGGAACGAGACTCTTACCAGCCTGTCGTGTCTAAAGTGTCGAAGTCATAATGGCAGGAGCCCCTCGATCGCTCAATTAGCTTCCAGACACCCTGGTAAAACGATTAAAACTAGTCCGTTTCTGTCGCTCCAACACGACGTCACGTCCGGGTCTTAATACTTTGCTTTATGGAGAGAAAAGGTCAAAATGCAGAGTGTACGGGTCGTTTATTCGCCGCTACAAGTCAAACAAAGATATAACTTTACGATCGAAAGGACTCGATCTTTGCCGGCAGCTGTACAGGTCGATAGCTCCGGGAAAGACGGTCCTGGGTTATGGGTCGTCTCTACATTTAAGGGAAAGTTTCCTGTCCAGGGGGCGTCTGTTCTGGGGCAGTGGTTCTTTGATGTTAGTTCCTGTCTCGAGTCACCTGGAGAGCAACATCCTTGCTTCCCTGTTGTGTGGGCGGATTCCTTTGTCTTCCAGCCCCCCTCTTTTGGGTGTGTTCTTTCTTGCTCTTTTGTTTCACGTCCACAGGTGTGAACAGAGCAGACAGTCTGTCCTTCATTAAGTCGCTGAATAATCTCTAGTCTGTTTCAAGCTACCCTTGACACAGTGTATATCAGTATGAAAGTGAAATGTTGGTTGTGAATGTGTATTTAAACGTTTAAGCTCTTAGATGAGGCTAGTATTTTATACTCTATATTTTGATCATCTTTTTAGCATTAATTTAACTTATGGCATATACGTATAGTGTAGAATAATTTCCAATCTAACAAATTGAACAGGACTTAATGCAAGGAAGTGTGAAAGTGAAATATGTTCAAACAAGACAAGAAAACAAGAATAATACTAAGATATCATCAGATACATACTCTGGATACAGTACACAATACTTCTACTTACTTCTACTGCCACTCAAAAGGATGGAAACCAACAGATGGATGATGAATGTTGTTCTCAAAACACGAACGGATGTCACTGCAGCGACAGAGAAAGTGAAAGTACTTCTGAAATCTTCTTCTATAGCAGTTAAAGGTGCACCAGCACCACCTGCTGGTACAGAGTGTCATTTGTCTTTTACTTTACTAGTAGATATATAAATAAACGTTTCTATGATCTCTTGAATCATTCAGTCCTCCTAAGATAGTGCAGGACCTCATTGTAACAGTTCTAATGAACATATCTCTTAAATCAAAATGTTCTTCCTAAAATGACCGACATTTTTCTGTGTTCAAATCTCCACCTTGATATGAATGTTTCTTCATTTCAGGCTAGTTGTGTTTCTCATTTTTCAAATGTGTTTTTCTATTCTGTAGAAGCATTTTTCACCAGTTACCCTTTTTTGTTTGTTTCTATTTCTTTTGTAGAGTGAAGAGAGAGAGAGAGAGAGAAAGAGAGAGAGAGGACTTTTAAAAACACTTTATTGCAATGTTGTTGTTTTTACAATAGTTCCATATAAAGTAACAAGTGCAATACTTCAGTCAAGCCAGTGTGCAAATTGTAGAATGTTTTCTTTCATTGCGCAAATTTGTCCCTTTTCTCCCCATTTTCTAAAAGCATCTCGGTGTTGTTGTGACTCTGTGGAAGCAGAACTCCAGCCTCAGTCTGGATCTGATGTTCTGTCTCCACAGAGTCACCACATCCAGTGAGTGTCTGCAGCTCCTGCGAGTCAGATACACATCTTTACCTCACCAGGTACTTTAAGATCTTCTCTCTTTGTGCTTCTTGTGTATCTGACTCCGCCTATAAAACAGGGACAGAGAACACAAGGTTAAAAAGACTAAAAACAACAGTTCAAACATTAAAAACCCTGCCAGCCTCCCACACTCTTTAAAAATGTGAAAAGTCTTCTCTGGTTGATGCAGAATGGACACTCGTTTAAAACCCCGGGGTTAAAACGCGCTAAAAAGGAGTTGCTCGCGATGGCCGCGTGTAAAATCCTCCACTGGTTATCTTCCTCAGAGGTACAGTGACCTCCACTGTGACCTCCACTGTGACTTCCACTGTGACCTCCACTGTGACCTCCACTGTGACCTCCACAGTGACCTCCACTGTGACCTCCACTGTGACCTCCACTGTGACCTCCACAGTGACCTCCACTGTGACCTCCACTGTGACCTCCACTGTGACTTCCACTATGACCTCCACTGTGACCTCCACTGTGACCTCCACAGTGACCTCCACAGTGACCTCCACTGTGACCTCCACTGTGACCTCCAGTCCCCAAGTCTGTCTGTCCATGTGTTGGTCGGTCGTCGTAAAAGAGTCTCTGCTTTAAAATCTTCACACAGTTCACCTAAAAACTCCTCTTTGTGGCCTTGTGTTAAAACGTCTCTGTCCGTGGTGGACAGGAGTGTTGTTGTTGTCCCGGACCTCAGGGCTCAGGTGCAGGTCCGGGAAGAGGTCCGCTGGGTCCGGCTCCATCCCGCCGCAGTTTTTTCTGGAGCCGTGATTCTTTCATTCGTCCAGTGATCTCCCAGCGAACCCCACAGAGCGTATCCCCAGTAATGTCCCGGCAGCCCGGTCCCACAGCGTCCACGAGTTGCTGCAGAGATATGGTCCTTCTTCTGACCAGCGCCCCCGTCAGCCCAGGTAAAGTACTGCTGCTGATGTCCAGCCTTGCTCCGTGGATCAGCGGCTGCTTTAAAAACCAGTGCAGAGAGTTCGAGACATGATTGTGGCTCCATTTAAAAAGACACGAACACGCTTTAAAAACACCTTGATAAAAAGAAGGTACATTGTTGAAGTTTAAAAGGTTAAAATCTGTAAAAAACAGAGCTGTGTCCAGCCCCAGATCGTTGACACGCTTTAAGATCCAGCTGCTCACATCCCTCCACACCTGAGGGACTGGTCAAGTACTTCTGGACACTACTGGCCAGGTGGGTTAGGCCCCGCCCCCTTCTTCACCAGGTAAAAACATTTGTGCCTGTATCTTGTGGAGCAGGGGGAGGTTTAACACAGTGAGTTGGTGCCACAGCAGTGACGCCACAAGCAATGTTCCCTCTAAGATGCGCCTCTAGAACATGCTCCGCGCACAAAAACATCTCTGCCGCGCACCTCAGTGAGTGACAGGTGTCCAGCCAATGATACGATACGCTTTACTTACGCAGCCAATCATAGCACACAGCGCTTGTGTATGTGTCCATACACGCTGTGACACCTGCAGGTACTCTTGTTAATAACCCTGTATGTAAAATATAAACATTGACACCAGAGACATCTGAACTCATTTACAATAGTGGGATTCATGTCAGACATGTTTAAAATAAGCAAATGTAAACTGTTTAAATTCATGTTTTCATTTGTTTTTGTTTTTCATGATTACAGAAAAAGTCTTGTGCTTCATTTAAATACGATGGACATATTGAAATGGAGGCATGGAAAGGGATGAACCCGTCTGAATTCTTTGTTGATTTTGACATAGAAAAAGGCTTGAATTCGTGTCACGCACAGATTCTTGCATCTGAATATTTCTTGTGCACCATTTGGGTTCGAATGAACGACCATTTTTAGTAGGAAATCAATGCAATTCTTAGTACATACGAGTCTGAACTTGTCTGCAGTGGAGGATGAGATTTAACACAGGCTGACACTGAGCTGAAGACATTTTTGGAAGTTACTCTAAGAGTATCTTCTTATGAGGAAATATGCTCCTCACTGACTGAACTATTTGACTCTAGTTATTTATGTAAGTCAGCATTTCTATGAAGATGATTAAATCCACACATCCTTCCATCATCACTGATCATCATTCACTTCATTCAAGTCATCTGAGTGAAGTATGTTCTTACTTCTGTTGAGCAAATTTGATGAAGATCTTTTGAACTTGATCATTAGAAAAGTAGCTCGCAAACCGAAGAAGTGTGGACGCCCCTGTTTTAGATCATTTAAATGGAAGATTTAAGATTACGATAAATAAATACTTTCCATGGGTAACAATCATGGACTGACATTGATCTCTTCTTGAAGATGTGACTATTCCACAAAATATTATATCATTTCAATGTAGAATTTAGAGAAATTGATCATTAAATCGTAATATTGTAGCTAGGAAGCATAATATTAATTGTCAAAGATGACATGGTTATTATATAAATCAATTATATTATCCCAAGTTAATATTGAATGGATGCGATACTGGCCTGATGACAGTACGTCTGATGTTGCTCACAGTGGTACAAGGGACGCTCAGGGAGATGTTTGCTCAGACGCCAACAAAAAATTAGAGGAAACATAAGGTTGTTTAAAACAAGTGTTTTTCCTCTAAAAGACATTTCTTTTTTTATCCATTTCCATTTTTTTTATTTTTCCTTCTATCTTTTCTAAAACACAATCCCAGTTCCTTCTTTCATAATCTTTGTTTCCTAAAAACACACCAAGATACTTAAAACAATCATTTTTCCACGTTTTGGGGTAGAACTGGGACCGTCTCGCCAACCGTTCAAACATACGACCTCACTTTTTCCCCAGTTCACCCTCGCAGCAGAGAGAGAGAGAGAGAGAGGTTGAGGTTTAAATTCCTTTTATTGACTATTGCAAATACAATTAACCACAACAACTACAAATCAGGTGTTATTGAAATAGAGAAAAGAAAGCATCACAGAAAAAAAAAAGAGGCAACAGACAAAACAAAATAATCATACATTGATGTTCACCTCATTGTCTTGACTAACAGAACACAAAACACCCCTAACAGCCCTGCACTGTCCCGCCTCGAAGAAGTGTAGAAGACCACAGCATGGCTCCTTATCTGGCCCAGGTTTGTGGTCACCCTTCCTCCAGGAAGCTTCAGGTCATCTGCTTCTCCTGTGCCGCCGATCTTTCCAGGTTGAAGAAGAAAGCTGTCGGGCGTCCATGTCTTAAAGACGGAGAAAACGAGACCTGACAAGGGCTCCTTTCACTCTTTCTTGCAGGAGGAGCTCAACTCTGACCTTTGCCCTTTAAGAAGTTGAGCAGAGGCAGGATCTGAATTACTGTGCAGCTCTTTCTCTATGTCTTTAATGCTGACCTCAAGCTTGTGGACTGCTGCCTTAATTGTTGCCGTGGAGTGGGAGGTGTGTTGTTGGCAAAAAAGACGAATTTGTGTCTTCATAACTTCCCACTGCTTTAGAGAACTGAAGCTACTCTTCTTTCCTTTCCATTGCTCCCAGAGAACCTCAAATCCCTGATAGAAGGCGCTATCTTGTAGTTGTTTGTGGTCAAAAAACCAGTGGGACTGAACCCTTACACCCGGAACATACGGCTTGGTATGTGTTTCTTGTAAGAAGAGCACATCTACCTTTTTTTGAAGGACTATTCCAGCTATTAAAGCCTTTTTCTGTCTGTCTCTCCCACCGTTTATGTTCAAAGATCCGATCTTAAGGTTCTGCATTGAAGAAACAAACACAAAGAGACAGGAGAAGAAACAATGAGAGTAGAAAAGTAGGAGCCCAAGTGATACATGATCATTTTTACTTTTTATTTCTAACAGTTCTAGTATTTTTTGCCTTTCTTAGAGCCGTGACGTGTTTCTTTAAGCGATAACGTTTTCTTTCGTCCAGGACTTCAAATCCAACCAGTTTTTTTATTGTGTTCACAGATTTAATGAACTTTTCAGTGTTACTAAAATGATCAGTAATGTTTATAGATTTGTTATATGTCACGTCGAGGAAATTGTTGATCTCTTCTAGAGAGTAGAGATCGTCTACACTTCTGACGCTTTCACACACAGACACTGCGTCCGAGTCTGATCCATATTCCATGTCATCCACGTGACACGATTCTTGACTGTTACACGCTTGGTTTTCTTCCACCGTTTCATCGATGACGGTTTGATCGACACTCGTGGAGGCTGTTGCTTCTGCAGCCTCTTTGTTGTCCTCCGTGTGTTGACTGACACCTGCTCACCGCGGCGCCAGGTGAGGCGCTCACCGCGGCGCCAGGTGAGGCGCTCACCGCGGCGCCAGGTGAGGCGCTCACCGCCGCGACAGGTGAGGCGCTCACCGCCGCGACAGGTGAGGCGCTCACCGCGGCGACAGGTGAGGCGCTCACCGCGGCGCCAGGTGAGGCGCTCACCGCGGCGACAGGTGAGGCGCTCACCGCGGCGCCAGGTGAGGCGCTCACCGCGGCGACAGGTGAGGCAATCACTGCGGCCGCCGCCACGTGCTCTCTATGCGGACACGCTGCACGTTTCTGTCCAACATCTCCACACTCGAAACATTTGAACTGCCCTGAGCTCGCGTACATCATATATAATCCATCGCCATGTTTAACGCGGAAAGAAACCTCCAGCGTCTGCGCAGGTGAGTCGAGGAACATGAAGGCTTGTCTTCTCAGGGACTGGACATGCTTCAGTCTGGGATCTTTACATCCCAGGTTAACCGTCTTAAAGCCACTTGCGAACTTCCCGACCCGCCGCAGCTCGCTCTCTAGACTGTCATTGGTGATGAAGGGCGGGACACCAGACACGGTGATCCGTGTGGACGGAACCGACAGCGGTGACACCTGCACGAACGCGTCTCTGACAAAAACACCTTTTTCTATCAGCTCGAACACGCATGTTTCCTCCGTCAGAAACACCACCACAGCTTTATTCATTCGTGATGCAAATGAGCATTTTTCATGACCCACTTGCTCACCGACACACAGTAGAACCTCCTCGACAGTGACGTCGGGGTCCGGCGGGACTATGCGCACTCCCTGCCGGATAGACGGAGTCGACGTCACGGAGGACGTCATTCCTCCGGAAGACGCACCTGACGACACGCGAATCGCTCGTCGATACGAATAAACGAAAAAAAATCTTACCTGATCATGTATTGAAACCAGTGTCGAAGAAAACCACATTTCCACTAAAACCAGGTAAAAACAGACATGAACCCTCGGATCTTGTGAAGAAGGGGTTCCAGGGAGAGTCATAGAGCCCGACAGAGCAGCCGAACACCTCTATGAACCTAAAAGGAGACACAAGCTGACGTTCAATTCCAGCTTCACTCTCAATGTCACTGTACAGTACCTGAAATCTGGCGATGAGACCCTCGCTGAACCCAAACTTACCCATGACTCTCCACAGGTAGTCGTGCTCAACGCGGTCCAACCTTTTCTTGATCTAGTGGATCAAGACCATGTCGGTGTCTGATGAACTGGAGACCTCCGGGAACACAGTATGTTTGGTCCGGGTGGAAAACGTCCATGAGATCAGGAGCAACAATGTCCCAGAAGGCTCTGTAAAAGATCCTGGGTAGTCCTTGGCAGCAGTCATTAAAAAGTTGGTGCTGCTCCTGATACTCACTCGCGTAGAGGTGTCGATAAAAGTCCACTGCTCTCTGCCGGATCTCCAGGTGTTCTGTCAGTTCTTGACCGTCTTCCGACAGTAGGCAGTGGATGAGCTTCCTCTGTCCTCGTTTCTTCTCCAGGCCGAAGAAGAAGGCAGTCGGGCGTCCATCTCTTGGATGTTCTTCATCCTGGCCCGGACCATGGCGCCCTGGACCCTGGTGTCCAGCAGGTTGGCTAGATCTAGACTTTTACTTTTGAGGGTTTCAATGTAGCCTCGATTTCCTGTGGCTAGACCTTCTAGCTCCACAATCTGAGTCTCCAGATCTCTGAAAGATCCAGATATGTGTCGTGTGACATTTAGAGTGAGCTGCTGACATAAAAGCTTCATCTGGACTTTACCATGATCCACCACTGTCGAAGAGAAGTGAAATCATTTTTTGTTCGTCTAAAATCATTCCAAAAATAACTAAGAACGTCGTAAAAACTCTGGTTAAAACACAGTTAAAATGCCAATAAGCACTTTTGTGTAAATATTTCTTATAAAAACATAAAACTAAACAGTGATCACTTAAAGCAATAGGCACAATCTGACTTGTTTTAAAAACACTAAATTGGTGTTTAAACAATAAAATCAAGCCGTGCCAACGATACCAGATGTTCAGTCAGGTGGGACCATGAGTATCGTCTGCAGCTTCATCCTCCTCCAAACGTCCACCAGACTATGAGCAGCTGTTTCAGAGCCTGTTGTGAAGCTGGATGAGGCTCTGTGTGGTTTCTGTCTAAAACATTAATCGTTTAAATCCCCACCTAAGAATAAATACTCTGTGGAGCCACAATCATTCAACTTTTCATTCATTTTCTCGAAGAACGTGTTTCTGCACCTCGGTTCGAAGCATAGACGTTGATAAAAACAACAGAAAAGGAATTGAAAACAGCTTCGGCTAAAAAGCACCTGCCGGGGACGATGTGCTCGACTCTGACAGAGTTTGGGGTGAACGCTCTGGAGAATAGAAACTCCTGCACTGAGGTTTGTGCCGTGGCTTAGAAACACTTCCCACTCCCTGGTCAGTCAGTCTCGTTGTTACAGTCGCTGTGAGTCTCTTGTAGAAATAAAACGATGTGTTTGGATCTCATCGTGTCAAAAATAAAAACCCTCTTTTTAAAATCCCGAGCCCCGTTGGCGTTTAAACTTCCTACTTTAAAACCCTCCATAATAAAAAGTAAGAAGTTTAAAAACAATAATTTAGTAAAAAGCCGAATAAAATCACCAGTCATTTTCACTTTCTGCATTAATTTCTTTATTCTATATATCTCCGGGTCTGTGAACGCTCCTTTGTACTTGTTACTAACATGTGTTCTCGCTGATAAATGAAACAGTTTAACGTCCGGGAAATACTTTTAAATTTTTAGGCCCTTCATGTTCTTCGTTTCTGTTAAAAAGTTCTTGAACATGGTCGTGTTGTATATTTTCTTTTCTTGACTCGCAGTGAGAGACACGTCACTACTGTCTGATACAATGTCTCCCTCATCACTGCTGTCAGTCACGTCTGACCTTTGTTCTGTTGTTTTATTTATTCTGTCCATCACTCTGTCTGAAGTTTGTTTATTTTCTCCTTCACTACAGTGTTTGTTTTTTTCCTTTTTAATTTCCTGACTTTCTCTCATTCCTGCTCCATCTCTTCCTCACTCTCAGCTGTTTGAACTCTTTTTGTTTGATTGTTACTTTTTCAAAAGTTTTATTCACCTCACTAATGTCTCCCCCTTCACCTGTCTCACTCACCTGCCTGTCTACCCCTTCACCTGTCTCACTCACCTGCCTGTCTCCCCCTTCACCTGTCTCACTCACCTGCCTGTCTCCCCCTTCACCTGTCTCACTCACCTGCCTGTCTCCCCCTTCACCTGTCTCACTCACCTGCCTGTCTCCCCCTTCACCTGTCTCACTCACCTGCCTGTCTCCCCCTTCACCTGTCTCACTCACCTGCCTGTCTCCCCCTTCACCTGTCTCACTCACCTGCCTGTCTCCCCCTTCACCTGTCTCACTCACTGTGGTGTTAAGGGACTATGTTTTCTATAGCGCACGGCGCATGGATACATCGCGTGTGACGTGTGTGTTGTTCTTGGTCCGAAGCTACGGCTAAAGACGTGTGTTAATAAAACTCCTACACGGATATTCCACGCTTGTTTATTTGTGACTACATATCACTACATGGTGTCAGAAGTTGAAGGACCATGGCGAAATTCTCCCCACCAGAAAGTTTGAACTTTTCTCGCCCGCAACTTTGGCCGGAGGGGAGACAACGCTTCCAGCGCCACCTCGTGGCAACGAAGCTAAACAAGGAGGAGGGAGAGGTGCAGGTGTGTAGCTGCTCTATTCGCTTGGAAAAGAGTCCGAGCAAGTGTTTAAAACGTTCGTCTTTGGGCAAGAAGAAGATGAAGATGACTATGAAACCCTGCTGGGCAAACTGGACAATTATTTTGTGCCAAAAGTTAACGTCATACACGAACGAGCACGTTTTCACCAGCGTGTACAGCAGCCCAGTGAGAGCACGGAGGATACATGTTATATTATAAATATATACATGTAAATATCTTTATACATCCGCGCCCTGCACGAGCTCGCAGACACATGTGCCTTTGCCGAAGTGAAAAATGAAAATATTCGTGACAGACTGGTCGTGAGCATCTTGGATAGGGAACTGTCAGAGAAGCTACAGTTAACCCCGGACCTAACTCCGGACAAAGAGGTCGAGTGAGTGCGTCAATCAGAACAAGTTAAAAGTCACATCAGTGAACAAGGAGCTCACGCAGAGACAAGAACTAACCTGAATGAAGTATCAAAGTGGAGAACTAAGAAGGATGCTGGTCAAATGCAGAGACATGGACAAAGAGGAAATCAAGCACTTGCATCAAAAGGAAGAAAGAAGTGCTACAGATGTGGAAAAGATCATTTAAGAGATGAAGTGTGTTAAACAATTTAAAAGAAAGCGCCTTTACTCATTGTGTGATGCACAGTACTTTTATTTTGAAGGATGTGTATTGTTCGATCCCGGATGTGATGTGTAACTTGCTCCGGGAAAAGTTGATTAACGCTTGTGTGTTCCAGCGGTTGTTTTTTTTTGAAGAAAGTAAAGCAATTGTAGAAGCTGTACTGAAGTGGAGTTTGAATCAAAATCCTTAACAAAGTGTGTCCTGCAAGAAACTCCACACAAGCCACACATGTAAAAAGATGGGACATTTTGCTGCTGTGTGTCATCACAGTCAATGAGGTCAATGTGAGGACAGACGACCATCATCTACATTTCCTAGGAGAGGTCACAGAAGTAAACGACTCTAATGACGCCTGGAAAGTGAAACTCAGAATTCTTGACGTTCTGGTGAACTTTAAAATTGACACTGGCGCTGATACCACTGTTATATCAGAAAATACATTCAATTTGATGAGTGGAAAACCTGCTTTAAAGAAGGCCCAAGTACCACTGGACAGCCCAGGAGGTAGCCTTGAGTGTTTGGGTTATTTCACAGCGACTACTAGGAGTAAACAGAGACATTACAAGTTCAAAGTTCACGTCCTCTGTGGTAGTGAAAGTCATCTGCTCGGAAGAAACGTAGCAACAGCGATGGGCTTAGTGAAACGGATCAGAGAGGTGAAAACTTCACAGAAGGAAAAGATCCAAAGTTCAAATGAAATTGGAACATTGAACATCACACCATTAAAAATCAGACTTATAGATGATGTCCAACCATACAGTCTGACAACAGAAGAAGAAGAAGAGTGTCAATACCTATGCTTCTGAAAGTGAAGGAGGAATTGAAACGTATGGTTGATGCTGGAGTAATAACAGAAATCAAGGAACCAACAGAGTGCTGCGCTCCAATGGTACCAGTACCAAAGAAGAACAAGGAACAGCTGAGGATATGTGTTGACTTGAAGAACCTCAACAGAGCAGTCAAGAGGGAAAAGTATTTGCTACCAACGATGGATGACATCTTGCCAAAATTAGCACATGCCAAAATGTTTTCTCTACTTGATGCTGCAAGTGGATTTTGGCAGATACCGCTGGATCCTGAGAGTGCAAAGTTGACGACGTTCATAACGCCATTTGGGAGATACTACTTCAACAGGCTTCCATTTGGAATAACAAGTGCCCACAGAACTGCTGAAAGAGCTTGATGGAGTAGCTGTATACATGGATGACATCCTTGTTTATTCGGAGTCAGAGGAGCAACAGGAGGAGATACTTCAAAACACTCTTGAAACCTTGAGGAGAGCAGGCCTGAAGCTGAACAATGAGAAGGTCTCACTGCGACAGCGGAAACTAAACTACTTGGGACACTCCATTGATGAGAACGGAATACGTCCAGATGATGTGAAAGTTCAAGCCATCATGCAGCTGGTTGAACCAAACAATGTGCCTGACCTCAGAAGGATTCTGGGGATGGTTCATTATTTGGGCAGGTATCTTCCTCACCTGTCTGATATTGCGAAACCCCTGAATGACTTGTTAAAGACAGATGTAACATGGACATGGGGCCCTGCACAGGTTGAAGCTCCTGTGTTAGCTTATTATGATGTGAACAAAACCACAGTAATAAGTGCTGATTCAAGTAGCTCTGGGCTTGGAGGCGTCTTAATGCAAGAACATGATGGGCAGCTAAGACCGGTAGCTTATTGTTCTAGAACATTAACTGATGCTGAGAAGCGCTATGCTCAAATTGAGAAAGAGTGGCTTGCTGCAGTGTGGACATGTGAAAAGTTTAGCAGATATCTGTACGGTCTAGATTCTTTCAGACTTCAGACTGACCACAAACCACTTGTAGCTCTTATTAACAGCAACGATTTGGACTGTGTGCCTATGAGGGGCCAGAGACTGCTGATCCGCATGATGAGATACAATCCTGTGACAGAGTTTGTACCAGAAACAGTTAGTCGTGGCAGATACACTCTCTCGACATCCACTGGTAGAAGTTAAACAAGAAGCATCAGAACTGACCAGTGAGATGGAGGCGTATGAGGAAGCAGTTCAAGAACGTTGGCCAGTTTCCCCTGGAAAGCTGGAACTGATTAGAAAACAGACTCAACTAGACCCAGAGTTGAAGTTGGTCCAAAAGATCATTACAGATGGATGGCCGAGGTATTACGCTGATGTACCGGTATGTGTGAAACCTTATTTCTCACATCGTGATCACCTTACTGTGTCACAAAGTTTATTACTTTACAACGACAGAATAGTAGTTCCACAAAACATGAGGTCGGAAATACTACAGCGCGTTCACGATGGTCACCAGGGCAGAGTGAAGTGTCGTGAGAGAGCCAAAGGTAGTGTTTGGTGGCCGGGTCTGAGTAAAACATTCAGGACCTGATCAGTGTGTGTAGAGAATGTCAGGAGATGAAACCATCTCAAGAGAAAGAGCCTCTTATCTGTTCACCGCTAGCAAGTCGTCATTTGTCACTTTGAGGGAAAAAACTATTTAGTGGTGGTTGATTATTTTTTCCGTTATATTGAAATTTTGTACCTTTCAAAATTGACTACTGACAGTACAGTTTTCAGCCTGAAGAACATCTTTGCAAGATGGGGTTGTCCAAACAAACTCATAACTGACAACGGACCACAGTTTTCAGGTCAAGAGTTTGCAGCCTTTTTCAAGAGCTTATGATTTTGATCATATAACTAGAATAATGCACAGGCTAATGGTGAGGCAGAGAGGGCAGTGCAAACTGAAAAACAGATTCTAGGACAGAGCGATCCATCACTAGCACTCTTGTCGTACACAGCAACACCTTTACAAGTGACTGGAGTGAGTCCAGCTCAGCTGATGTTGGGAAGACAAATCCGCACAACTCTTCCGACCATTGAAGCTTAGATTGCAGCCTGCATGGCCTGATCTGATGCAGGTGAGGCAAAAAGATGCAAAAGTAAAGGAAAGATACAGTCGAAACTTTAACACAAGGTACAATCCCAAACCCTTGCCGGAGCTGCTATCCGGACCTTTAGTGGCTGTAAAATTAGAGCAGGAAAAGGGCTGGATCAAACCTGCGACTGTTGATAAACGGTTTGATCCACCAAGGTCATATATAGTCCAGACTGACGAAGGTGAAGTGACACGAAACAGACGTCATCTTAGACAACTGTTTAAACACCTGAACAACCAACTGAAGGCTCGAGACTGAGAAGGAAAATGTGAACAAACGGAAGCCACAGAAGAAGATTCTTCTCCTGCCAAACCAGAGTCCTGAAGTGTTGAGAAGAAGTGAAAATGTTCAAGAAACATGCTTGAAATATTGTTTGCTCAAATCTCTATTTATTTGTTTTGAAGAAAATGTTTATTTGGTAACACTGTGTCTCAACAGACTCAAAGAAGGGAGATGTGGTGTTAAGGGACTATGTTTTCTATAGCGCACGGCGCATGGATACATCGCGTGTGACGTGTGTGTTGTTCTTGGTCCGAAGCTACGGCTAAAGACGTGTGTTAATGAAACTCCTACACGGATATTCCACGCTTGTTTATTTGTGACTACATATCACTACACTCACCTGCCTGTCTCCCCCTTCACCTGTCTCACTCACCTGCCTGTCTCCCCCTTCACCTGTCTCACTCACCTGCCTGTCTCCCCCTTCACTTGTCTCACTCACCTGCCTGTCTCCCCCTTCACCTGTCTCACTCACCTGCCTGTCTCCCCTTTCACCTGTCTCACTCACCTGCCTGTCTCCCCCTTCACCTGTCTCACTCACCTGCCTGTCTCCCCCTTCACTTGTCTCACTCACCTGCCTGTCTCCCCCTTCACCTGTCTCACTCACCTGCCTGTCTCCCCTTTCACCTGTCTCACTCACCTGCCTGTCTCCCCCTTCACCTGTCTCACTCACCTGCCTGTCTCCCCCTTCACCTGTCTCACTCACCTGCCTGTATCCTCCTTCACCTGTCTCACTCACCTGCCTGTCTCCCCCTTCACTTGTCTCACTCACCTGCCTGTCTCCCCCTTCACCTGTCTCACTCACCTGCCTGTCTCCCCCTTCACCTGTCTCACTCACCTGCCTGTATCCTCCTTCACCTGTCTCACTCACCTGCCTGTCTCCCCCTTCACCTGTCTCACTCATCTGCCTGTCTCCCCCTTCACTTGTCTCACTCACCTGCCTGTCTCCCCCTTCACCTGTCTCACTCACCTGCCTGTATCCTCCTTCACCTGTCTCACTCACCTGCCTGTCTCCCCCTTCACTTGTCTCACTCACCTGCCTGTCTCCCCCTTCACCTGTCTCACTCACCTGCCTGTATCCTCCTTCACCTGTCTCACTCACCTGCCTGTCTCCCCCTTCACCTGTCTCACTCATCTGCCTGTCTCCCCCTTCACCTGTCTCACTCACCTGCCTGTCTCCCCCTTCACTTGTCTCACTCACCTGCCTGTCTCCCCCTTCACCTGTCTCACTCACCTGCCTGTCTCCCCTTTCACCTGTCTCACTCACCTGCCTGTCTCCCCCTTCACCTGTCTCACTCACCTGCCTGTCTCCCCCTTCACCTGTCTCACTCACCTGCCTGTATCCTCCTTCACCTGTCTCACTCACCTGCCTGTCTCCCCCTTCACTTGTCTCACTCACCTGCCTGTCTCCCCCTTCACCTGTCTCACTCACCTGCCTGTCTCCCCCTTCACCTGTCTCACTCACCTGCCTGTATCCTCCTTCACCTGTCTCACTCACCTGCCTGTCTCCCCCTTCACCTGTCTCACTCATCTGCCTGTCTCCCCCTTCACTTGTCTCACTCACCTGCCTGTCTCCCCCTTCACCTGTCTCACTCACCTGCCTGTATCCTCCTTCACCTGTCTCACTCACCTGCCTGTCTCCCCCTTCACTTGTCTCACTCACCTGCCTGTCTCCCCCTTCACCTGTCTCACTCACCTGCCTGTATCCTCCTTCACCTGTCTCACTCACCTGCCTGTCTCCCCCTTCACCTGTCTCACTCATCTGCCTGTCTCCCCCTTCACCTGTCTCACTCATCTGCCTGTCTCCCCCTTCACTTGTCTCACTCACCTGCCTGTCTCCCCTTTCACCTGTCTCACTCACCTGCCAGTCTCCCCCTTCACCTGTCTCACTCACCTGCCTGTCTACCCCTTCACCTGTCTCACTCACCTGCCTGTATCCTCCTTCACCTGTCTCACTCACCTGCCTGTCTCCCCCTTCACCTGTCTCACTCATCTGCCTGTCTCGCCCTTCAATTGTCTCACTCCCCTGCCTGTCTCCCCCTTCACCTGTCTCACTCACCTGCCTGTCTCCCCCTTCACTTGTCTCACTCACCTGCCTGTCTCCCCTTTTACCTGTCTCACTCACCTGCCTGTCTCCCCCTTCACCTGTCTCACTCACCTGCCTGTCTCCCCCTTCACCTGTCTCACTCACCTGCCTGTCTCCTCCTTCACCTGTCTCACTCACCTGCCTGTCTCCTCCTTCACCTGTCTCACTCACCTGCCTGTCTACCCCTTCACCTGTCTCACTCACCTGCCTGTCTCCCCCTTCACTTGTCTCACTCACCTGTTTCTCACCCACTCCTCCCGTCTCACGCTCACCTGTCTCCATCTCCTCACTCATCGCGACGATGACGTCACCGCTCTCACCTGTCAGAGGTGAGTCCACGGCTTCAGCCCGCTCAGCCCCACTCGACTCCTCCGGACCGGACCGAAGGTGAACATCAGGTAATCAAAGTTGTCCACCTTGACAACGAACTTGATGTCCAGATCCTCGTCCTTCTTGTTCAGGATCATGAACGCCTGTCGTCTGTGCGACACGACGAGCTTCAACAGAGACTTACATCCAGACACGATCTTCTTCAAAGGAAACTACCTTCTGTGACTGGAAAGCTCTCGGACCAGCAGCTCGTCGCTGATGAAGGAGGAACGTTTGACAGCAGGACCGTGTCTCAGGCTGAACCAGGATCCCCTCCTCCACCAGACGATTCACCAGGTCCAGTCTGGTCACGAATAACATCACGGCACCGTTCATCCGAGCTGCCGATCTGATGTTGCCGTGACCAACCTTCTCACCGCCAGTGCTACCTCCTCCACTGCTCACCTGGAGCCGGCGCCTCCTAGTGGCGTCACACGCCAACCAGGTGAAGCCTGGTCGGCAAAAAAAGGACCTTTTATCGTAAAGAAACTTACAACACACTTCAAGTGAAACCATAACATTTATTAAACTATAAACGAAAGAAAATATAGATAAAGCCCGAAAAACACACTTTCTCAGACCGTTCTCTCTCAGCTCTTTCTGTACACCTCCACTCACATGAAGAACTCTGCCAGCGTGTTCATCAGGCCATGGTATCTAAAATCAATTTGTATCCTGGCTTTTATCAGTGAGCGAAACATGTCTCTTAGTCCAAGGCCTGCCTCCCCCTCCACCTGATTTTTCCTTGTTTTGTAGATTGCCATCTTCGCCTGCCCCACCACATAATTTAAAAGACACCATTTCTTTGAATCTTTTTTTTTATATCCAGCACCACCAATAAAACCAGCCTCCGACCACACCTCTCCACACATTAAAAACACAGCTTTTAAAATGTGGAATAAAACAATGAGTCTGTGACAATCAAGATAGCAGTGAATCAGGGTTTCAGCTTGGTCACAGAAAGGACAAGTCTCTAAAACAGTGGGGTTGATTTTAGAAATAAAAACATTGACGGCCAGCGCCCCCTGCAGGATCCTCCACTGCAGGTCTCCTGTCCTCTTGTTGAGTGGAGGCTTGTAGAAAAGCCTCCAGACTGGCGCCCGGCCCTGCAGCCTCTCTCTCCATACTGTGTCCCTGTTGGTGCTCAGTTGTCTCTTCTGTGTAGCCACCACACAGTATTTATATACTGTTTTCCCCGACAGCAGTTGTAAATCCACCAAGGACTTAGAGGTGCCCATTGTTTTGCCCAGCCCGCTCTGGTCCACGGACAGACTGAGGTCTGGGAACGGATCTCCCTGGTCCGGTACCTCCGCCCCGCTGCTGTACTCCCTCAGCATCTCATGCTCCTCTGCGCTCAGCCGGTTGCTCCACTGGTTCAGGATGTGTCTGGTGTGCCGGCTGGACCTCAGGCCCAGGAGAGAGGCCACAGCCTGCGTGTTGTGCAGCCCGGGCCCTGCCACGTCCACCACCTGCCTCAGCCTGACCGTCCCCGTGGAGCGAAGGCGCAGGGTGAGGCCAGGGCTGCTGCCGTCTTGTATGTCCAGCCGGGCCCCGCACACTAGGGGCTCCTCCAGGAGCCAGAAGAGAGAGGCTGCAGGCCCCAGTCTGTCCCATTTAAAAAGTGTCCACGCTTTAAAAACACCATGATAAAAAGGAGGCAAGTTACACGCACGATAAAAAACACAATTCAATAAAAACAAAGACTTGTCTAAAACGAGGTCTGCTATCCTCCTTAAAATGATGCTTGTGACCTGCCTCCAGACGACATCATCACAGCAGGAAAGGTAGCGCTGTACAAACTGCAGCCTGAAAGCTGCTGCCCTGCTCTCCAGGTGTATTAAGCCCTGCCCCCCCTCTTCTTTTGGCAGGTACAGTACACTCTGGGGAACCCAATGCAGCTTATCCCAGAAAAAGTTCAAGAGGACTATTTGAATTTTTTGCAGCAGCCCAGCAGGGGGTTCTAGGCACTTGAGCCTGTGCCACAGGGTGGACGCTACCAGGTTGTTAATGACGAGAACCCTCCCTCTGTATGACATGTGGGGAAGCAGCCACCTCCACTTTGCCAGCTTCCCCTCCACCTTTTCTATCACACCCTCCCAGTTCTTTTTTTCAGTTTGTTCATCCCCCAGATGAACCCCCAGGTATCTGAAGCCTCCCCTCTTCCAGGTCAGCCCCCCCGGCAGCTGAGGCAGACCAGCAGCCCACTTCCCAACTGCCAGCGCCTCGCTCTTTGCCCAATTCACCTTGGCAGCTGAGAGTTTTCCAAAGATTTCAACAATTTTACCCAGTTTTTCAATGTCATCTTGATTTTTTATAAAAATGATGATGTCATCTGCGTAGGCTGATGATATAAAATTTGTACTTATGTCAGGTAAAAACAAGCCGTCAATAAAACCACGAACATTTTGCAACATTGGTTCTATGGACAGTGAATACAACATACCTGACATGGCGCAGCCTTGTCTAATACCTCTTTGTACCTTAAAAGGTTTGCATAGACCACCATTTATCTTCAGCACACCCTCAATGCTCTCGTACAGGACCTTTATATTAGCTATCAGACCTGGGTTGAGGCCGTACCTTTGTAAAACTTTCCAAAGGTAGCGGTGCTCAACCCGATCAAAAGCCTTTTCCTGGTCTAACGACACCAGACCAGCATCTAAGCCCAAGGAACCGGAGGCTTCCAAAATATCTCTAATTAATGACACATTGTCAACAATAGACCTGCCAGGCACACAGTAAGTCTGAGTTCGGTGGATGAGCTGCCCCATCACTTTCTTCAGCCGGTTGGCCAGGGCTTTGGACAGCAGCTTGTAGTCAGAGCACAGCAGTGAGACGGGTCGCCAGTTCTTTATCTGCTGCAGGTTTCCTTTCTTAGGCAGCAGCGTCAGCACTGCCCTCCTGCAGCTCTGGGGGAGAGAGAGCTCTTCAAAACTCTCGGAGAAGACCTCCAGCAAATCGTCTTTCAGCTCAGTCCAGAAAGCCTTATAAAACTCTGACGGCAGACCATCTATGCCGGGGGCCTTACCCCCCTGCACACTCTGCAAGGCCGCGAATAGCTCCGCCTCAGTCAGGGGCCCCTCCAGTTCTTTGTTGGTCTCTTCTGACACTGTGGGCAGGTCTCGACAGAATGTGTTAAAAGCAGCATCATCCTCCTGGTACTCACTGCTGTAAAGCTTCACAAAGAACTCCACCGCTCTGCTCCTGATGGCTGCAGTGTGTGTGAGCGTCTGTCCATCCTCTGCCTGCAGCGAGTGCATCTGCCTGCTCTGTCCATTCCTCTGCTCCAGGCCGAAGAAAAACTTGGAGGGGGAATCCATTAGCGCAGCACTCTGGAAACGAGACCGGACTAGCGCCCCCTGCGCTCTGACGTCCAGCAGGTCTGCCAGCACGGCTTTTTTGGACTTGAGGTTTTCAATATGACTTTCATCTGCTGTGGACTGTGAGGAACTCTGCAGCTCCACTATATCTACCTCCAGATCATTGATAGACTTGGTCATATCACGAGAAACATTGAGAGTGTGCTGCTGACAAAGCTGCTTTATCTGTACTTTGCCATGGTCCCACCATTGTTTCAAACAACTAAAATCCCCCTTCCTCTCTCTAAAACCTCTCCAAAAATAAATAAAAACCTCTCTAAAATGTGCATCTAAAAGCAAAGTGGTGTTAAAATGCCAGTAGGCAGACTTACTCTTAAGATTTTTAATAAAAACCTCACATAAAACCATGGAATGGTCCGAGAAACCCACTGGACATATACTACACCTCTTGAAGATGCTCAAGTGCTGCGTAAAACAATAAAACCTGTCTAACCTCGCTAAAGAT